>NC_090887.1:10466850-10469350 GCF_036669925.1 Montipora capricornis | reverse complement strand
AGTCAGTCAGTGAAAAACAATGAATTTTAGAATCGCTACCTACCGTTGTTCTATTGTTCTATTGTTCTAACACAGAGAGCCTTCGCATAATTACTGTAGGGCAACCTTAACACGTCACAATTTTTCAAGATGGCAGCGCCCGATAATTAGTTGGAAACAATTATAACCGATTCTGAGATACATTTTTTCAGAAACAAACATTTTCTTTCAAAAAAATAAAAAACTGAAGCAAATTTGGTTGTAAACGTTATTCCAGTTATTTTTTGTCGGCGAGGAGGTTCCCTTTACCATCGGGTCAAAGCCGGCGGTAGCACGACGTTTGAAACAATTTAGCCGTGGATGCAGATTTAAAGTGCCCCTGTGACCAAAAAATCAATTCATATTTTTCTTTGGATTTCAAAACTATGTTAACAAAACACTAAGTGACCCACGTTTTAAGCCTTGATTTCAAAAAGACACCTCTTTATTTTAACTGTAATTTTCCTATTTAATGGTCCGCCATTACTAACATTATGTTCTTGAGAGAGCTGGATCGAGGAGAAAATGACGTCAAAGGCTCACTAGTTTAAGAATGCTATACGTGTGTACGCCGCAGAATTAATAGGGAACTTAAGCAACGACAACGGCGACGGCAACGAGAACGTCACAAATTTGCATATTTAGTGGGATAAAACAGTAGCTTTGCACGCCCTGCACGTGCGTTTTTCACTTTTGTCCTTTTCTTTGCCGTCGTCAGCAAAACAAAAACGTGAAATAGTCAAATTTGAGGTTTTTAGGAGAACGTCAGCACTTGACGATAGAGTTTCATTTTCTCCCCTAAATTAAGCGCCGATCCGACCAATGTCGTTTTTGAGGAACTACCACACCCTTGTCATATTAAAAGGGTTGACATGTTTACGAAGTGATAACAATGACGCGAATTTATATTTTGACATGACGTTCTCGGTGCCGTCGCCGTCGTCGTTGCTTAAGTTCCCTAATATGCAGCACGGGGGTTTTGGGCTTTCAGACTTTTAAACTCACGCTTTGCATATATAATAAGCTGTGTTAACACCCTGAAATTTTAAGCTAGTGAGCCTCTGACGTCACTTTTCCCTGGATCCAACCGTCTGAGGTCCAATCGGTTAGTTTTGAACGTGAGTAATGGCGGACCGTGAAATCCAAAACTTACACTCAAAGTAAACGGCCTTTGGATAAAAATCAAAGCTCAAAATTTTGCCAGTCAGGTGTTAAGCAAACACACTTTCAAAATCTGAAGGAAAAAAGGAAGTGTTACAGGGGCACTTTAAATAACTTGGGTAAGACTCCTCTGTTATGCTGCGTGGCGGTGAGGCACAACAAAATCATGTATTGCAAGTTGCGTCAGCGTGTTGCGTCAGCCTATTGCACGGAGAGTAGATGGAAGCTCTTCTTTTGGCAACAAATTGATGCATTGGGACTTGTGATTGGTTGTCGCTGACAAACGCGGCAAATTGAAAAAAAAAAAAAAGCAACAACACAACTTGGCTTCGACATGGAAGAATCTCACAAAGTTTCTTGTTGTTCAATTCTTTTAAGTTTCTATCTTTGTAAAAAGCGAGGTTGTGGTTCCACACATACTTAATAGAGAGGAATGGTTATGAAACCCGACAAATTTCTTTGTTGTAGGTTTTTGTTCTCTTTATTGGCCTTGACCGTGGACAAAACACAATAGTTGTTCACTCCGTACTGGGGAACTAACCAATAGAAACGTGTTGGTTACGTAATTCATGCATAGTGCATGAGCGCAAAACAAAAGATTGTGCACCGTCATGGACTTTCCAACCAAAATCTTGGCATCTTTGTTTGCTCCTTTTATGTTTGCCGAGCTTCAAAACCAGTCCCCTCTATTAACTGTGTTCTACAACTGGCCGTTCTGCTTGTAATATTCAATCAACTGCTCATTTTCACATTCGTCCATTCACTTTCCTGTTTGGCTCTTAGAGAACGAACGACGTCTTTTTTCATGTACTTAACCGCTTCAAAAAATTTTCATTTCGGCTGCTGGCTTTCGTTTTCTTTTTTTATTTTGCGGACCAACGCCGTTCTCAAAGTGTGAAGTTGTCTTTTTCCGGACCGCCCGGCGACAAATTAAATTTTAGCGATAGTTCCTTGAGCTTCCCGATTTGATGTTTCCCATAGGCAGGGATAGACCTCTAGAGCTTTGTAAAGACTGAGTTAATTTTCTTCTCACAATTTTTCGTCTCCGTTCGCACACAGTATAGACCACTTCCATAATTGGCGACCACTTTAATATTCTTTTGTATTTATCTTAATTAACCTTCATTTTGAAACAAATATTCTTTTGAAATTTGCTCGTTGTTGAGAGGCTAGAAAGGCTTATTAGCATTAAAACAAAAGAATATTTAATTTGACCGGCATTATGAAAGATGTCTGTTCCTATGGTCCGCCAGCCATGTTTTTTTTTTCAATTTGAAGCGATGCAGCGCTTGTCAGCGACAACCAATCACAAGTCCCACTG
>NC_090887.1:10456850-10459350 GCF_036669925.1 Montipora capricornis | reverse complement strand
ATGGAATGGAGGCTAATGGGGGCAAATCTTTTCAAATGCAAATTAGCCTCCATTTCATGCTAGATCCAGTCCAACCGTTAACATACGAAACTGGCCTATTAGCGAATTGCTTTGGTTTTGCATTACTTCACTCAGTGATTGGTTCAAAGTTTTCGGGCCACTTTTTCAACTAATCAAAAGTGAAACCAAAACCAATCGTGGCTCGCGCGTGCACATTTTCCTGCGCTTTGTGTCGGCTACGTGAAATTACTTCGAGTTTTGATTAGTTTGTCTCCGTCCTTTTTGATTAGCCAAAGTAATTACTTTGGTTTTCGTTTTACGACACTTGATTGGACCTCGCTCTAATTTATCTTGATCATTTCAAAGATAGGTTTATTCGATCTGAAATACAACTTATAATCACTGAGAAATCTGTGACCGGGAAATCATGACTTTTCTAGAACGGATCAATTCAAATTCAAAAACGATTACTTACTGCTGTGGCGATATCCAACTGAATTAATTCCGAATTAAACAGATACTAGTTGGCAACAAATATTCTTCCTGACAATTTCTGCTTTCGCAACACGTTCCCGGCTACAACTGACGCATGGGCCAAAAGTCTATCATTTTAAACACCAAAAATCAATTCGAGAAATCAAATTTCAAATCATTACGAAGCGAAATGTCTTTTAACTGTCATTAGGCGGCAACGCCCATTTTATCACTGAAACACCCATGATTGTTTTTTCAATCTGTTTGAAGTTTCGCACCATTTCGATCTCTTGCCCATCCAGTGATAACCAATCAGGTGTCTTCCTTGAAATAGAGGCTCGGTATAAGTGACTTTACGATCTACGACGGAGACGTTGACAAAAACGTCACCTCAAAATTTAACTTTGCACTATCGTAAGCTCTTTTGCAATTATTCCATCTCGTTCCCGTCGTACAATGTGGGCGACGTATCCCAAAACTAAATTGGTAGGAACGGTTTCAGAGTGAAAATAGACAATGAAAGATTCACATTTGTACACTCCCTTTGTCGTCAAAACTTCAAATTAAGGGTGCGTTCGATTGACTGTATTCCGGAATAGGAATACATGGAATACAAGTTGGAAATCCTTTGTTTTTGCGGAGATTCACATTAAAATTGTCAAACATTTTCTAAAATGCTATTTTAAACATATTTTTATCATCCTTGCAGCTTCAAAACGCGCCAAACATACCGTTTTAATCATCACTCCAAGTATTCTTATTCCGGAATAGGGTCAATCGAACGCGCCCTAAGTAAAGTGCAGATCTAGAGTACGGCAAAAATGCAGGCTAGAATGCGTGCCGCACGTGCAGCACGATTACTTTTCCTCCTATTAACCAATAACATTAAATTCTCAACCTCCGATAATGCATTTCGCGTGCTCTGATTGGTTTACTCAATCTCGGTTATCAGCTCAGAAACTTTAGTTTGACCTTATATGGTAATTGATTGCGTTGCGGGAAAGCAAAATTTGAATCAATTCCGACGTTTAGAGGTACGTAAAAAGGCACGAAATGTTTTTGTGACGAGCCTACGTCTGTCTCGGCACAAGGTATTACACAACATCGCATCTTCATCAAGTTTTCTCGATTTCGCTCGGATTTTCTGGCTTTTTTCGCTCGTATTTCTTACTTCCAAACTTTTTGAGTTTAAGGAATTTGATAAAACAATTAGTCCATTCGCGCTTGATGGATATGAGACTGGGTTATAGTCAACTCGGCGATACGCGCCTCGTTGGCTATTTACCATCTCATATCCAACGCGCGCTCATGGAATAATTGTTAAATATTCTAGTTTTTTGGCTTTCTCGTCGACGAGCGCGTCGTAGTTCTTAAGTCCATACTCTTGCCTTAAGTCCAACGCAGGGCTACCCCCAGCATTAAATTCGCCGGTACCCATTTATGCACCGGGGTGGAGAGAGGCACTGTAACAACTTTATTTACAACTTTTACACTGTGAGAGTAAAGTGGCCAAGAACCGGACCACTTGATCCGGAGTCCAGCGCACTAACCATGAGGCCACCGCGCCTCCCATGGTACCATATGAAACACCAATAAATGTTTAACAAGATGAACTCATCGATGTGACGTAATAGGTTACCATGGCAATAAAGTCTCTGGAGCAAATTCATAGCCACCTTCACAATTGAAAAATTTTAAGGTGGCTCTAATCCGATCCACATATTTTTTTTTAACTTCACAGAGAGCTTCATCTTAGCCTGCTAATCACTTTTCAGCAAGAAAAAATAAGGGTCATCGATATCGTTTTTAAAGTATAAACCCTTTAAACGCTTTTAAATGATTCTTTTGTTGCCATGGTAATTTATGACGTCACATTAATATGTCCATCTTGTTAAGCAATTATTGCCGTGTTATTTGGCACCACAACATTGCTGTTAAGTGAAACAGTGTTGTCCGCTTGATCCTTCTAATAACATATCCGCTCCAAATTGTTGAAACCGGTTTGAGCCACCTTAATGTACCGTAG
>NC_090887.1:10446850-10451850 GCF_036669925.1 Montipora capricornis | reverse complement strand
TGAGTTGTTAGGAATTGTGGGCTCCAAGTCATGTGCTCTCCTGTTTGATAGTGAACGAACTAGGTCATCGTTCAATATTATTGCGCAAAGAACGATTCAACATAATGCAGTAGTTCTTCTCCACTCAAAGGCAGTAGTGTAGCAACTCTCGTAAAGTGACTATGTCACGTTATTCTACGGTGCTTTGGGGAAAACGTCGGTTAATAACGAGTATAAAACTCCGGAAAACGGTAATGTGGAACTCCTTTACTAATAAAATTATCGTTACATCACAAACAAGACGATTCTGAGCACAAACGACCTTCATCCAGGCGACTTGCCATACACTTGAAAAACGTCGGGCCGACGTTTTTCAAGATTGCCTAAATGCAATCCGTTTCAATCTTGTCCATCTTTTGTCCATCCATCCTTCTCTTTCCTTTTCCTGTATTACATTCACGTTGTTCAACAGTTTTAAGTGGTTTTTTGTACGGTTTCATTCCACTTTTTGGTCATTTTGAGTTTCATGAAATTACATCATTTTGGGTGACATTTCCCCTTTAAATTAAGCTTTGCCTCCAAGTAAATGATTTACTTTAAACATCTAACATAAAAACTAAGAAACTGAAGGAAAATTTTTTTAATTTTAGAATTATGGCAGAATATTGAAACAGCAATCGTTGAAAAGTATATTGTGTTTATCAAAGAGAAACCATGTGTTAGGACGCCTCCAAGTAAATGACTTATTTTAAACCTCTAACATAAAACTAAGAAACTGAAGGAAATTTTTTTTAATTTTAGAATTATGGCAGAATATTGAAACAGCAATCGTTGAAAGGTATATTGTGTTTATCAAAGAGAAACCATGTGTTGGGGCACACATCCGCCAGCAAAAATAAAAGGATTGTTGAATGTTGAAGTTTGTGTACAACTTGACCACAGACGCGTGCAAATCGATAGAACAATGCTGGACGCTATAAAGTACTTTCCGGAAACTGTTTTTTTTGGATCTAAACGTTTACATTCACTTCACTTGGCTTAGTCCCCGCTTCTTGTAGCTAAAACTGAAGGATTAGAATGGTGTCCAACTATTTTTGGCTTCAAGCGAATCAATGAAAGCTTTCAAGTTTCTCTGAAGCTTACGTCAACGTGTCAAGTCTTTTCGGAAAAAAAAACCCCGCTTTTTCATCGCATTATTGTCTACTTCTTGCCACACATCACACGTACTTCAAATATGAGTACAAAAATGTAGAGCCATCCTTAGCAGAATGTCTCGGCGAGCTTTGATAAAACTTAAAGATAAAAACACAATTGATGCGATTGCTAGAGGAGGAAAAAGCACTTTTCAATAAAAAGGCATAAAACACTCCACTCTCGATCTAGTCTGCACGATTAATTGATAATTAGTTTCCCATTAACGGAAATACGCTCTCATATTTAAGGCCATTTCTGAGAAACCTGGAGCATTGTTCGAGTACTAAGATAGCTAGGTTTGACGATTTCTGAGAAAAATGAATAAATTAATAATTATTCTTTCCACAACCAGTTGATGTATCTACCAAGACTTGCAATTTCGTGTTTTTCGAAAAAAAACCGAGCACAAAAAAAACACAGGATAGACGAATGCTTTATTATATTAACTAAAAAGTATTTCCGAAGTTAAGCTGTGTATTGCGACATACAAAACGTCATATTCCCGTGGGTGTTTAACTTTACGAAGGTTTCAAGTCGATTTCCGATTTAAACGAAGAAAGTTCGGGCAAATTCTTTCACGATCTTCGCCCACTGACGACTATTGAAGATTAAGGAACGATTTTTCAAAGAAATAACCTAGCCTACGATCTGCACTGAATAGATATTATACGTAGGAGAGAACCATCTTATTCTAATTCTACTGTCCCAACTTTAGTACTACGTGCATGAACTCATTTCGCATGACAAATTTTCAAGGAAAACATGATCTCGGCCACGGTTTCCCAATCATCCATCCGTGTTTTCCAAATAGAAGGTAAAGTTCGCTCCTTCGATGTTTCTGTGAAACTAAAGGGCTCAGAGTTGTTGAATTAAAATAACAAAAACAAAAAGAAATTCAGAACGAAACAATTCCCTTACTTGCGACTTCCTCGGTTCAAGGAAGTCTGGCTGTCTTCCCATATCATCTCAGCTTATCCGTCGCACTGAACAGTTTTCAGTGTAGACTGTGTAGATTCAAAGAAACCCCTTTCCTTACAAAAGAAAATTTTCTTCACGTCAGGAAGAAAATGAAGCCCACACAGCTTCGAAACCCCCGCCGACTTCCGGTTTTCGAGGAAATAACAACTACCCTGAGTTGCATCATGTGCTGTTTCCCAGAAAATCTAGCAACGTGATATAAATAGAGGACATCGTAATGTTTACTAGAAGGTTGTTGCTTCCGAATTAGTGTTTTCAAGGAAGCCAAAGCCAGCGCCGATATGTCCAAATCGAGGGGAATCACATAGAGACCATTCCCTTGCGAATGGTGAAACAAGGTGGAGAAGAGCTGCAAGTTTACTAGCGCTGGTATGATCAAGAGAGTTTCCTTAAATCCGGTCCTGAAAAAACTACAACAGAGTGGATTTTATTGGGGATCGATAACTGCAGTCGAAGCAAAATCCTTGCTTCGGGATCAGGCCGTTGGAAAATTTTTAGTCCGTGATAGCTCCGACCCGAGACATCTTTTCACCATAACACTTGTCACAAGTACGGGAATCACAAACGTTAGAATTATCTTCTGCGAAAGTTTATTCTCTCTGGACAAAGAAGAATCTTTGACATGGCAGAGAAACGGTGCAGAAAGCAAGGAACAGTCTACTCCAAGATTCGACTGTGTTGTTAAAATGATTTTCTATTATATGCTGTCAAGTCGGATGGTTTTGCAGAAGAAAGAACAGTTGGACAACTTTGCAACAGGATCAAAGTTTTTGCTGCTCAGTCCTCTTTATAAAGGAGTTTCAAGTCTTCAACATTTGTGTCGAAGAACTCTAAACAGGCAGCCTTTTATTAGAGAATGCCAAAATGCATTAACTCCCGATCCAGTAAAATCTTATTTAAGCTCGTACCCTTATCCTATCTGAAATAATTCGCAGCCGACTATAACAACTGCTGACTTTTGTAGATATTCTTCTCGCCAAGACTTCCGCGAAGTGCTTTCTTGCCAATATTTTCGAAATATTACACTCAGCAGATTAAGCAATGGCATTCATCTATGTTTAATAGTATATGCAGTGTAAATATGAAGACCTCAACGTGGTGAACTAAAATTGCAACTTTTACGTTGCCTTAAAATGTTAATGTTTGGTTCGCGTAGTTTCGTTCTTCCGTAGTCATGTCTGGGAACGCATGGTTTCAATTCTATCTCTCGATATTTCTGAGAAAATTCTTTGAGTTTCAGTTCTTGTTTCGTTTCGTTTTGTTGGCAACCAGCTTGACAGAGCAAACCTTTCCTAGAAATCTCCATTCGTGTAATGTATACACTAAGGAAATGTAACAAAAAATGTTGAAACTAACAGATTTCATGGCCTTATAATATAATAGTCGATGCTTCGTTCGTATAAATCACTCCGGAATCTCACAAATCTCTACCATGAAAAAATAAGAAATCCATACATAAATATTGAAATAAACTAAAGGCGTGAACAATCGCCTCGTTCTCTTTTTAGAGATACTTGAAAATTATTTTTCAAAGGCGACAAAAGAATTAAAAGAAATATCAATTCCCCTGATGAGGTTAATACCTTACCTTTCGGCTCGACTCTTGTTTATGCCAACTTCAATTTGCAAAATATTTACTAATATTCAAGACTCTTAAGTTTCGCACCTTTACTTCTAATAAGCAAAGAATTTTTGCAACAAAAAAGTGTGAACATGTTCCGAGAATCGCCACTGCCACTCTCCAGACTCTCGAATGACAACAGTCTGTCGAAAAAAGAAACTCAATGCCTATTTATAACTTTGAAAATGAACTTTTAAAACATCATTTTTCACTTTCCTGCTACTTAAAAGACTTTTCGAAAGCGTAGCGACATTTGTATTAAAACGTCGAAACGTCGGAAAAAGGTATGGGTATTTTTCTGCTCTCTGTCATTCGAGATTCAAAGGACAGTGGAACGATGTTTACAGTTAATATACATGAAAAAATGTTCCATTCTGATTGGCTAAGAGAAATGCAGTTTTCAGGTAACATAGTGAAGAAAAGAGATATTTCAGTGCAAAACGAAGCATTCTGATTGGTCAATGAAGACAGACACCGATCAAACGCGAGCATTGGATTGCGTTATTTACGGCGCATTTTTTACGTGAGTGCGTGATATTTTTCACGTATATTATTAGTGTAGGTAATCACATGATTTTCAGTGCAATTTGGAACAAATAAACAAGAGAAAATGTTTTCAAAGACAAAAAAACATGCACGAACCCGTAGGGTTGCTCATTCATCACAAATTGCACGAGAGAAATCATGTGATTACTAATACTAATCTCAGAACTAAGAAATTAGCAATGCTATCACCAACTTAGCGCTTCCCTGAAAACCCTGAGAAAAGGGTTGAAATGCAAGATTTTATTGTTCTTCTTAAACACCATATCACGGAAGAACTTGATGCGGTAAAGGGGATTAAGAATGCCAGGTCTTCAGTGCGATGATGTAGTATAAATATCTCTTCACTCAGTTCTGATTGGTCAAGAGACATGCAGTTTCCAGGAAATTCAATACAAAAAGAAGAAACAAACCAAGCATTCTGATTGGTCAATGATAAAAGAAAGTCTCAGATAGCCAATCAAATGCGAGCCCTAGATGGCGCAATTTTCACGTGATGGCGTGATACACGTCCGCTTTTTCTGCTTAATTACAATGTTTTCTCATAAACTTGTCTCTCTGTTTTGTGTTAAAAGGCTACAAATTACACTCGCCCATTTTATTCGTCCTTGGAAAAACTTACCCGTGCTTCCTTTTTTCCAAATTGCACTCGAAATCATGCGATTACCCAAACTACTATGCTAAC
>NC_090887.1:10439350-10441850 GCF_036669925.1 Montipora capricornis | reverse complement strand
ACTTTCCGATTACTAGCTCGGAGAGGCTTGTGGGAGTGAGGCCATACTACTAAGACTGACATTCTCGCTTTATTGTTAACCCTTTCATTCCTACGATCGAAACGTTCCTTCTCCCAACTAGTACCATAGAGTTCTTTGTTGGTAAGTCATAAGAATTTGGTGTTATATCAATAACACATCTCTTACGCTGATAAAATTCTTCATTCTCAATACCTATATGACTGACTTTTCATTGAAATTGTGAAGAGAATTTACATACCGATCACTCCTGAGAGTCAAAGGATTAAGAACAGATGACAAATGCTAACCCATTTTGACTCGGTGATATTCAGAAAAAAATCCGAATCCTCTTCGGCAGGAGTCGGACGTCCGACCTTCCGATTACAAGTTCGGATGCTCTACCACTGAGCTATAGGAGACAACCGACGAATAAAGGAAAAGATGTACATTCTCAATGTTGACACAGGAAAAACAGTCTGGGTGCTCAAGCCTTTAGGAATCAATTTCGTGCTTCAATAAATCCCATTTTCTTTTCATCAATACATCCCACTTCCTCTTATTCTTGAACGGACCCCGCTTACGCCTGGATTTTTTGCTTCCGCAACAGCTTATTAATAAGTTGCTGCTTTACTGCGATGATCTTCGATTCTCGTGTGTTTACCAAAGTTCAAATATATGATCATTTCAGCTACTCTTTATCATTCGAGTCACGGTTGCTTAGTGACTTTTTGACCAATAAAGCGGGTCATGGAGAACCATGAGACCAGAGAATTGTGGGGCGGAATTTTGGGACGCGCGGGATTAAACGGGAACATGTGAAGCGCCGGTAAGAGTTTTCTTTTTGGGGGGGCGGGGTGGGGGGAAGAAAGCATACTATTGTAACAGTCTCATGAGTCCTGAGAGAAAATTAAACTCGCTTTTCAAAGACGAGGCGACAGCCCTTCAAAGTCTTTGCAATCATGGAGTAACCTTCCCTGCTTGCAGAGGTATCTTTTACTTTGTTTTCTTTGGGCTGACGCGTACGGGAAAAGAGACCTTTGCCATGGGTTAAAACTCACTGTGTTGAGCATGCGTGGCTGTTACTTAGCGACCGAATTCTCACGTGACACTTCATGTTGTGTAGGCTCGCTAAACAACAGCGGAATTATTGTAAAGGAATGCGCGGGACACAGCGGGCTCAAGTCACAGTCAGCAAACACATCATGGGGCATGCACATTGAAGAGTGCCACCGTCCAAGATTGTGGACGGCGGTTTGATCAAAGTGAGTTTCGACCCATGGCATAGACCTCTGCTAGCAGGCCAGGAGTAACCTCAACATTCAAATCAAAACCGCCCTGAAAACACTAAAATACAATTTCTTTAAGAATGAAGGAACACTCACCTCATCAAACTCTTAATCTCCTTTTCGTAGTTGTCCTTTCTCGTTTTTTCGCCTTGAAATTGAACGTTTGTCTCCGTATTTAGCGCGTGTTTCTTAAAATAGACCTCTTGGAAATACGGGTGGATATTGAGCCCTCTCGAGCCAAAGTGATAAGTCCTGGAAATATCGGGAACGACACATTCCCTGTTCAGTCTGATTTCTGGAAGTCTCATCCACATATCCCAGTCCCAAAATTTGTCGGGCGTCGGCCATTTGGGTTCAAGCTCCTCTTTGTATAGCTTACGTTTTAAAACCCTAGGATCAGAAACGGGAGATTCGCAGTTTAATAATACACATGAAAAAATATTGCACTATAAAAGGCGTGGTGCTTTAAGTACATGCAAATGATTAGCCTGCGTAGCAGCCGTTTCCTTTCCTTTTCCAGGCGGAGGTCGAACAAGCGAGCGATAAAGCGGGCGAGCGCCTGGCGTGAGGAAAAAATTAGGGAGAAGTGGGGACGGGGTGAGCAAGAAGGGGAAGGGGGAGGGGGAGGGGGTGGGGAGGAAAGGAATTTCATTCCGTCGCCTCACCCCCTCCCCCTACTCCTTATTTTTCGCACTCTCACGCAGTTTCGTCCCTTCGCGAGCGTTTGGAAAAGGAAAGGAAACGGCTGCTACGCAGGCTAGCAAATGATTTATCAATCAACCGTGGACGCAACCGAGGCTCTGTGATAATCTGTGCAATAAAAAGCCCCCTTATGGCAATGACTCCGTAATATGTCATAAAATGTTATCTATCGTTCTTGTTTTAAAAATTTCCGGTCCCTTTTTCTCGCGCTAGAAATATCCTTTAGGGCTTTCCTCTCTGTGTTGCTGTTTGCTGGTCACCGGCATCTTGGATAATTAATCAGTCGTGCTTAAATGAATTCGAAGAAAAGCTGAGCGTGAAGCAACCCCTTTTATAGCATCGTGTGGTACCTCATTGACCGGGCTTCAGAGTTGGCCAAAAGAATAATGGAACGAACAAAGATAACAATGGATTTAGCACAGAAAACAATCTTTCTCGCCACCAGGGCCTCGGATCGACCCAAGGCTCTGGGAAACACTATGTAGGAGAACATACGCGGAAGGGTTCTCACA
>NC_090887.1:10431850-10434350 GCF_036669925.1 Montipora capricornis | reverse complement strand
TTCTTAGTTCAATCCTCACGCTCTACTCAGAACAGAAAGCTTGCACTGGCAGTCGTTTTGCCCATTCTGATTTCTCCCAGCTACTGTATGGTTTACTTAATCACAATATTATTAAAATGTGTCCCACTTACAGCTACATATGCTGCCATATCCCTCATACTTCTCACAGAATTCCTTTCGTCGCCTTGTGTTCTCACTCTCTTCCCATGAACAAGATTCCATATCTTCTGACTTCAGGGTTACTAGCGCTTGTATTGTCAAGGGTTCTGCCCAACTGTTGACATTAGGTGATTTCCTGTAACCTTCGGCACTTACAGGCCCACGCTTTTGAACGACAAAAGCCCACATGTCTCTAAAGCCAAGGTTAATGCAGTTTTCACTTCCAAGTGCACTCATGAGATTACGTGCAGTTTTCTTGAGCTGGTAAGTTCCTTCATCCTAGTGAGAAGAAAAGTGCCTTGTAATCATAATAAGGGAATCTTTGCTGCAGTCACTGTTTAAAAATTTTGTTTCATTAACATAAGAGTTTGCGCACAGAAGGAACTTGTTAAATTTAGTTAACTAAATCTCTTATTTATTACGTACATACATTCCCTGTAAAACTTCAAATTTTCAAATCACCATTGCTCAGAGATTATCTGGCAAATCGGGTTCAAATTTTCAGTACCGGTACTTTAAATTGCAACATTGCTACAATAAAAAGAAGAAAACCATCAATTTGACAGAAATTAAAATACTTACTCGTATTGCAAAGCATAAAATTCTCCCATCAGAAACCATGTTGACGAATAATACAAGGCCATCAGAATCCTCTGAACTTCCAAAAGTATCGAATGACCTGGTAGCCATGACAGCACCAGTCTTTTGATTAAGTACAGCAACATTGATACCCCTTGATTTCTCATCCAGACCTTCTAACACCTTAAACGAATATAATCAAAACAAAATGTAATTCATTCAGGCAAAATAATTGGTTCAGCATGAAGAACTGTCTTTGGAAAAATCACATTTTGGCTAAATTCATGGGGACATTAACCCACTGACTCCTGAACCGGCACCTCCACATTGGAGATATGTCCAGAAATGCACAAAATTGGCAAAATATCGCCAAAATCGTCAATGTTCAACCAAGTGGTGTCAATACCAATGGATGAACTAATTTGAAGAAACTGGCAAAAGATCGCCAAAATTGCCAATTTTGTCAATTTCGCCAAAATCGCCAAAATCGTCAATGTTCAACCAAGTGGTGTCAATACCAATGGATGAACTAATTTGACGAAATTGGCAAAATTTCGCCAAAATCGCCAATGTTTACCCAAGTGGTGTCAATACAAATAGATGAACTCATTTGCCAAAATCGCTAATTTTGCCAAGATTGTCAATCATGGAGCTCTTTCGCCAAATATGCCATTTTTGTCATCGTGTGCATTTCTGGACATAAGTGCCACATTGACGAGAAAAAATCCATTTAATTAACTCTCACTCCCAGGGGTCAGTGGGTTCTACATTGTACGAAGTAAGATAGTCGAACGGTAGATTTGACTATCGCACTTAACTGGACAATTTATTAATGTCTCTTACAAACACCTAAAAATTATGTGGCTTTGACCGGATTCAAAACCATGACCTCTGCTGAAGTCTTGCATAGAGCACATTCGGTAATAAATACCCAAACATATTTTGTACTTTGTAATAAAGGTATGTGTATCCATAGTTAAATTGCTTTACCAAAGTCTCAGACCTGTATAATTGATGACAAGAGCTTTTCTAATAACTGGGAAGTAAATTCAAGATATCAATATTCTAATGTTATCGTTTTTTTTGTGTGCCAAGAAAACCAAGAATAATTAGGGAGAAACTTCTCAGAGCAGAGAACCAACAAGACATGACAATGAGTCTGGGAATTGAAGCAAGGAAGTAGTGGTGGTAAGCTTTCATCCCACTCTATTGCCAGACCCTTACAGGAAATTGTGGCAGTTACAACATTGGCAACATTTAGCATTTAAGATGATTGTCATCTACTCAATCCTCCAACAGATTAGCTCCGAATATCCAAGGTGTGTTGCATGATCAGCCATTTGACAAGGCAAGTTTAGCGCAGAATGTACCAGATGATATTTGGGTAGTTTTGGTTTCAAAAAATGATTTGAAATTTTGAAAAGAACAAGGCCTCCAGAGCACTTTCCTACCCAATAATAATAAGATTATTTATCAATTCTTTTGACAGCTAATATTTTGATCGTTGTCAAGAGGGAAAGTCCTAAAATTAGAGACCTAGCTTAGATACAGTGAATTTGTGCATATATAACTTACCTTTGTTCCATCTACTGTGATAGAGGCTGCATCTTTACTTGATAAGACTTCAATGGTAATCCTACGACCCTCAGCTTGAGAACCTAACATACAGAAAAACAAGGTACAGGGGTTTCTATAAGTTTTGTAGTAGATGCCTGGACTAATCAATGTAAGCGGCTGTCACTCTTGAATTTTACAAGGGTTT
>NC_090887.1:10424350-10426850 GCF_036669925.1 Montipora capricornis | reverse complement strand
AATACTGAAGGAAAATTAAAGGAATTAAAAGAACAACAAGACACAATTTATTCAATAATAAAGTAGATTAGAACTGATTTTACCTAAATTACTTTCAAAATCTATATAACCACTCCCAAATCAATACAAACTTCATTTGTCAGAACGAGTCGATGCGGTTTTCAAGTGAGGAGTGCAACAAAGGATAAATCAAATTAACAATGTTCGAACCAGTTGTAGAGAAAGAAACAATCATTGGTGGAACCGGAATATGAGATTAAAAGAGAATCCTTGCGTGACAGTCTGATCAGAATTAAGACGCTCTAATGAAGCCAACTTAACCACCTAAGTGGTAAGATGATATGGTAGCCAGTCGTTTCTCCTACACTTAAGTCGCCAACACACAAGACTCACATAAAAATGACCTGAACTTGAGAATGTGCGATTTCCTATACAGCAAAACGACTCTACGTGTGAGGGCAAATCGACCTCACTTGTGTGGGATATTTGACCTTAGTATAGGTGATCTACTTAAGGCCAAAATGACTTGTACGTAAAACAACCGACATCCATAGTTATTAAGGTAATGACAAACAGTTCAATGTTTTGCCACAATAGATTTTGCTGAGCAACATTTGTTGAAAGTCATTTGAAAATGTAACCCTTAAATTTCCACCCCATCGCCTAGAATGACCTCTAAGCATAAAAGACAAGCTCAGACAAAGAACTTCAAATAGAGATGCTTATCACATTTTTTGAAGGGCTAACTGTTTTGAAATCACTGCTTCGATCGTAATAATTCTGCAGATCAGTGGCAAACTACACGATTTCTCCATGTCCATCCCTTAAGTTCTGTATCTAAAACTGAGATTTTGTCTTCTGTACGCCAGTTCCACAAGTGTTGAGGCCCTCCCAGGGAGTGGGGGTGGGGATGAGAGGGGAGAAGAGGGGGGGGGGGGGGGTCCTTATTCTCTTGAAGAATTTGTTTGCATTTCTTTGTTTCCAAAATAACCCTCAAACTTGTTCTCAGCTTTTTGTTGTTTTCTAAAATGGTTTATCTTCCATATTCCCAAATGGCCATTTGTTTGATTAAAAACTAGTCCCATTTGCCTCGTTATTAAACTTAAAATTCAAAAGAAAATTAATTTAATCTTAAACGAGGCAACAAGGCTAATTTGCAAGCAAACAAAAGAATACTAACTGGTAGCCATTTTGGAATAAGGTGTATTTTGTCTTTGTTCCCTCATTCCGAGTTCAAATTAGCAATGTTTCCCAAGACCCCTGGGACAGGGAGGGCCTCAGTGTTGGGAATATAACATTGTGTAATGTGAAAGGAAGTGTCCCAAGGGGTTTTGGTGGATAGCTTTTAGTGACAATCTTGAGGAGCAACAGACCTTGGTATTAAATCTCTTTATAGATTAAATTCTTCTCTTAATGCCACCTCCTCTTTGTGTGCTTTGCTGTTTAAGTGCATGTTGTAAGGAATTGGCCCATTGAGATCCTTGCCGCAAATGTCGCAGTAGAAGTTTTCACTGGAGCAGTTTTTGTCATTATTATTACCATATGCTGTGAAACAGAAAACCACCTTAAGTAAACCACATTGTATATACTGGGTTGTTAATTTCCAACTATACACTGTATGCATTATCCTAGAAATGAAAATTCACGGGTTGTGAGTACAGCTGTTGAAAACATCAACATGACTGAAAAGCAATGCCCTCTTTTTCTCCGAATTTGAAACCATGGTAACCATTATTAACAAGAATGACAGGAGGTATGACATTTTTCCAGCATTTTAAGGCTTAAGAATATACACTAAACAATTTTTAATTTTACCACAATTGCTTGTAATCTCGCAATCTGATTGGCTAATTTGCCGCTGTCGATAAGAGTCTAGACAACGCTGCTCGCGTCATGCTCGCGTAAATTTGTCACGCAATGCAATAGCTAATCAGGAACGCTCATTTTGGAAAATAAACCAATCATATGGCAACAAAGTTATAGACAACGCTTGCTCTTTCTTCGTATCGTGATTTTGGTCACGCTCTGAAATAAACACTTCTTTGGCGTTGAATATTGTGGTAAAAAAACAAAACGAAAGTGGTTCAGCGTTGTCTGTATTCTTATCGACAACGATATTCGTCATCAAAGTCGTCAAAATGTTGTGACTAAGCCTAAGGGGTCTATTACTGATGCCTGATGCAATTTCCAAAGCTGTAAATCAACAAAAACTATGAATGGATAAGTAATAAATTAGCAAGCTAAAGAAGGCTGTCTAACCGGTACCAGGGGTTTTGTCTGGCCATCAACCATTTGTAACAGAGCTACTCACCAGATTTATATGGCTTGAACACTGGTTCACCAAACTTGCCTCCACTTTCTCTCTTCTCTTCCTCTGTTCTTTGCTGTTTCCTCTCTTCAAGCCACGGAAGAGCAGAAATCTTATTTTCTAGAACCTGAAAAACAGATTTGAAAAAACACTCTACAGTGAATAAAAATTCTGACTTTCACATTTAAATTT
>NC_090887.1:10409350-10419350 GCF_036669925.1 Montipora capricornis | reverse complement strand
TAAAACGGTTAAGAAGTAAAGTCACACACAAGCCCACGCAGCCACTCATGGCCGCAGATTATCTTGGTTTCAAGTAGCATGAAGTGACAGAGAGTATTGCTATTCCCCCCCTGGACAAGATACTGGTCCAACGCAGGGTTTTACCCCCAGCAATATGTACCCATTTATACACTTGGGTCGAGAGGGGCATTGTGGAGGAAAGTTTCTTGTCTAATGAAACAACATGGCATCTCACTGAGCAAGAACTTGAACTAGCGTCCCTGGGGTCAAGAGTCAGAAGTGCTGATCACCGCACCAATGGCCTCTACTTTATCAAAACAACACCAATAATATTAAAATTATATTATTATGATAACAAAAACATTATCTTGTTGATGTCATTTATTGCTGTTAAACTTTAGTTCAAAAGGACCTGTAAAAAAGTGTTTTTACTCGAACTACAAAATGTACACAGCCAAGGGTTAGTGGCTAAGTGAAGTCCAAAACAAAGTTTTATCTAGGTAAGCATATGACAGATGGTTTTCAAACACCTATAGGAAAGATATCTGTTAACAAACAATGATTTAGTTATTCAAATGTGCCAACAACAGGAACCAAAGACCCTTTGTCTTGACAGCCAATGAGGCTCTGGTTGATCTCCACACTTTAATACTTTTAAACAGATTAGGCAATCGTTTCGGTATATGCGACTCGGCATTGGCCTGGTTTAAATCTTACCTGAGTGACAGATTTCATTTTGTTGGCATTTTGTCGGCATCTGCCACACGGCCATTGTCATGCGGAATGCCTCAGGGGTTGGTGCTGGGACCAATATTATATCTGCTTTACACCTCACCGCTTGGAGATATTGTCAGGCGGTACAACATGGGCTTTCATTTTTACGCCGATGACACCCAGTTGTATCTGTCTTTCAATTCCCTAGACGGGGATGATCAGGTTAGCTCGGTTACTCACATCTAATCTTGTGTTCGTGACATTGATCGTTGGATGGCTCGTAACAAACTCAAATTGAACAGAGATAAGACTGAGCTGCTTGTTATTGGTTCCAAGCATCTCCGGTGTCCTTCATTAGATAGCATCCCGGTTGGTGATTGTCATGTCCATCTGTCTAATGCAGCCAGGAACATAGGAGTGGTTTTTGATCAAACTTTTCTCGCTAGATAAGCAAGTAAATTTGATTTGTAAGTCTGCTCTGCTTCATTTATGGAACATTGTTAAGGTTAGGGAGTACTTAACTGTCAAGAGCACAAAAACTCTTGTTCGTGCCTTTGTTACTTGTCGATTGGACAATTGCAACTCACTGCTCATGGGGTCACTGAAGTATTTAATCACCAAGCTTCAATGCATTCAAAATTGCGCTGTGCACCTCGTAGCTCAACAGCCTAGGGCTGCGAATGTAAGTCCTATTGTCAAGGCAAATGCATTGGCTTCCAGCAGATCGGCGAATCCTTTTTAAAGGCTTACTATTGACTTACAAGGCAATTAATAACCTGGCTCCTTCCTACATTACTCAACTCTTAGTCCACTATAACCCACCAAGGAGTTTATGATGTGCTGGAAAATATCTTCTGGAAGTTCCTAGGGTACGTCTAAAATCTTATGGAGATAGAGCCTTCTCAGTTGATGCCCCCAAGTGATGGAAAGATTTACCCCTTGAAATTAAGTTAACTCCTTCTGTGGCTGTGTTTAAATCACATTTAAAAACTCATCTTTTTAGAATTGCTTTTAGTTAGTTTTTTATTATTTTTTAAGTCTATGCCTAATTTTAGTTTAAATTAATATATATTTAGTTTTGCCATAATTTTAATTTTATAACTGTAAAGCGGTATAGAACTTTGTATATATCCGCTATATAAATGAATAAATTATTATTATTATTATTATTATTATTATTTTTATTATTATTATTATTTTTTTTTTTTTTTAAATTATTATTATAATTTTTTTGTTACTTCAAAGTGCCCATACATGACTTTGTGTGAGAGCAACCTCACCAAGAAAATCGAGGCATGGATAAATGTGCTTTTAGAAGCAAAGAAATCGTGACCTTGATTAATTTGATCCTTACAAATGTTTTGTTTACGTCTTAAACAGTCATTTTACCTCCATTTACAGACGTAATTTGCATGGCGACAGTTTTCGCAGAATTCACGTGGTCACTTTGTTCAGCGAGGTGCGTCTGACAAGCGCTCGTTTTTATATGCCCTGGTAGTCTGCATGGCTCCCATGAAGTAAAGCGCAAGATTCCTCGGCCATAAGTTCTCGTCTTGGTCGTCATTACACAAAGATTTTCAAGAAGGACAACCTCGTTACATGTAAGATTGACTGAAGTGGAAGAGTACAAATTTGCGCGCGTCCACTTCTTTCTTATGTAACTTGTCCTGAAGTGTCACAATAAATTGTCACTAGTATATGCGTTGACTGGCAATGGAAGGAGCAGCCATCTGTGTGTATCACATGGTCGAAAGTAAGATCGATTGGTCTTTTCTAACCCTTCAGGAATGACGCTGAAAATACGGAGCATCTTGAAATCATTGAAAACCGGGCGCACAGGTAATATGTAAGGGCTAACTTCGTCGAGTGGCTTTCAAAGTAAGACAATTTTTCTCCCTTATAATCGAAAATATCGTTTTTTTATCGTTTGACAGATCTCATATCGGTTGTATTTGTTCTTTCAGAACAAGTCTCGATTTTGTTCTCTTTCAAGTTATGCAATCTCCACTTAAATTCGCACCTGGCATCCCCATAAAGATTTAAATATCACTCTGTGACCTGTCCTAGTAATGTTTCCAAAATGCTTAGCAGCCTGAGCTAAGCACTCCGTATGTCTGTCTTAATGCATGCGACATAAAAGATTGCCAAACATCGTTACGTAAAATACTGGGAAGTATATACCGGCTTAAATAATGTAGTCTCATTAATGAAAACACTTGATTTTAAAACCCCCTGGGATTCTCTGATATCGATGAACCTTTTGAAACACTCAAAAAGGTACAATATATATTTTAAAAATAACAACCTATACAATATATATAATTCGGACTTCTGCTGATCGGGCCTCTAGTCACTGTCTAGTTGTAAGCTTTGATTTTATTGGTATTGTTGAATCGCAGAGCCATGAGCGGTTTTCGCTGAGATAATCCTGTTTTGAAGCCCCCAGTAATGTAGCAGAACTCGTAATCTGCGGTTGTTATGTCTGTAAAAATATTTGCAGTGTCATATGTTAATCCACAAAGCGAGTTACGTTACGTATTCGCTCGTGTTTCCTCGCCTCCAAGTCACGCGATTCACAATCTTGGTTCGCCTTTCTGCACTGGCGACAAGATTGTTTTTTTTTTGGCAATTTGTGGTCCGAAACAGCGTTTTACAATTGCGGATGGATTGTCCCGACTTGACAATTTTTGGTGGAAGCTGACAAATTTTGTCCCAGGTAAAAACAGGACAAAAATTGGTGAAATGAAAAACTTGTGGTACAGTCACGCAAACGTGTATTTTGACGTGTCACGACCAGTCACAATACATTCAACGAGACATCAAATTCAAAGATGTTTTCGAAAAACGGGAATTCTTCGGTCGGCGTACTGAATCTCAAACCAAGACTGGTTAGGTCTTGGAAGGCTTCAGGAGTATGGATTGTATCTGCGAGCCCTCTGTGTCTCCTACGGTTTGGATTTCCACGCGTCATAACTTGATTTCGAATGATTTGATGTTTCAAAAAACAGCACATCAGGATTAACATTCCTGTATAAAATTTGTGCGAAATTTTATTCTTTTGTCTTTATGCTAATCATTCTCACTAGCCTCGTTAGCACGAACAAATTCAAAAGAACGTTTGCTCCAAACGGAGGCTAGTGAGGATGATTAGCACAAAGCCAAAAGAATAATTTCTTGGCCTCCATTTCTGAATACGGTCTGTCTAATAGCGCAGCTGGCAACGAAAAAACTTGAGCTCTGAGCAAGTCTATGGGGCGTTTCTATTTTCGGGCATAGTTTCGGTTTAACAGCCAGGGCCCGGTTTTTCAAAAGCCGATTAACGCTAATCCCAGATTAAAAATTAACCAAGGAGTTTATTTCTCTTCTCCTAAATGCTGTTCAACGCTGATATTTGGCAAAACTTTACATTAGAAGAAGTCAATCTTGTAAAACAACAGTAAACGAAAGAAATTCTCACCAAAAAGTTGAAAACATGAAACAAAAGTTAATCGGCTTTCGAACAACCGGGCCCAGCTCGACTGATTTGTGTTCACAATTTTTCTTAGAGTAATTCTTCAACGTGGCAATGAATCAGTAATGAGTTTAACCGTAGGCGAGGTGACAGGTATTCGTACAAATAAAGGTATTCGTCCAAAACTTCACATTAGAAGAAGTCAATCTCGTAAAACAAAAGTAAACGAAAGAAATTCTCACCAAAAAGTTGAAAACATGAAACAAAAGTTTACACTAATCCTGGATTAAGTTAATCGGCTTTCGAACAACCGGGCCCAGCTCGACTGATTTGTGTTCACAATTTTTCTTAGAGTAATTCTTCAACGTGGCAATGAATCAGTAATGAGTTTAACCGTAGGCGAGGTGACAGGTATTCGTACAAATAAAATTGTCTTCTGTTTAATGCTAATAACCCTTTCTAGCGTCGCTAGGAAGAGCAAATTTCAAAATGAGGGCAGTAGGTCGAATTAACAAATATGAAAGAATGGATAGGAGGTCGGCATTTATGGAAATGATCTTAAAATAATAACTGCGACTTTTTCGTCCTATTTCGTCTTAAATTTGAGGTTTTAAAATAAGTCATGATTTTAGATCCAGCTGTTTCTCTTCCCACACACGATTTGCTTCCAATAGTTGCTTTTTATCACCACAGGGCTTTTAAGAAACCGTAAAGCCTTGTTTTATTTACACATTTAACAGACTGGCCCAAAGCTGTTCAATTATAAATGCAGAAACATTATTCGCCGTGTTCCGTTTATAGCAAAGTTTGGAGCGCGAAAACCAGTTTCTGAAAAAGGTATGTTAACAAAAATACGATTTTGATGCTGTCACTTAAATAATCTTAAAGGGAGGAGGCTATTTTAAAGTCTGCCGATTAATAATGTTCCAGTCTTTCTGCTCTCAAAAGCCACTTATATCAAACGCTATGTTCTGAAGCAAAAATACTGGAAATGGTAAGTTCTATTTTATGGCAGCGAAAAAGATGTTTAATTAAGAAGTAACGTGAGGCTGTTTTTGGAATAAATGTACTAACATTAAAAAAATGTACTAACATTGAAAAAATAACCTTCCTAGTACGTGTTGCAAGTTTAGTACAATTTCAAAATTACGAATTTTCTTTCTGTTTTAAGAGGAAGGGAAAAATAATTTATTGATTGAAAAAGATCTTCGATCATAAGAACAAGGAATCACAAAATGTTTTCGCGCTGAATTTGTAATTCGATGTTTATTTAAACTGTATTTCGTAACAGTTGAATAACAAAGTGTAAGTTTTTGTCACCATTTTGAGCAAATTATAAATCTGCAGATTGTTGATGTTTCATTTATTTTTCGACGGATAGGCTGATTAAAATACAGATAGAAAAACACAGTAAAGGCACTACCAGCCAACCAGAAAATCAATATTAAATTTGTGGGCTTCAATTAATTTTCTCATGTTGAATTATTAATTTAAATAAATTATCTGCCCTATTTAAAATGATAAGAAGAAGAAATTTTTTTTATAATTTTCCATGGACCGTGTAATTGATCGCTATGTGATAAATATTTTTGATTACTCGCGAAAGACGACACTATTAAATTTGGACCAAAAGATGTTTGGTACCTTGGCAATCGATATTCGAGATTATTGTCGGCTTGAGGAAAAGTTACATTTGAATTTATAATTTAAGTCCAAGCTAAACAGAATTATAATCAAATGCAGGGGAGATAAGCAATCCCAACATTTTGAGGTTTTAACGACAACGTAAGCATACAAATGTGAACGTTTTAATCTCTATTTTTACGATGAAGCCACTTTTGCTAGTACCAATTTATTTTCAGGCTTTTTGGTCAGCGGGTGAGCGCCCGCTGACCAAAAATTCCGAGGACTCTGGGTACGAGATTGCGGTAATCTACCAAACAACGACGTCAAATACACCTTATTCCAAAATGGCCGCCATTTAGATATTCTTTTGTTTTTATTCAAATTAGCCCCTTGATGCCTCGTTCTTGAGCTGAAAATTCAAAAGAATATTTTGCCTTGAACGAGGCATCAAGGTCTAATTTGAATAAAAACAAAAGAATATCTAAATGGCGGCCATTTTGGAATAAGGTGTATTTGACGTCGTTGTTTCGTAGATTACCGCAATCTTGTACCTAGAGTCCTCAGAATTTTTGGTCAGCGGGCGCTCACCCGCTGACCAAAAAGCCCGAGAACTCTGGGTACGAGATCGAGATTACCGCAGAAATATGTTGTAAAATGCGTGCTGCACGTGCATCACTATTGTGTTTCCTCTTTTAACCAATGATATTGTTATTTTCAGTTGTGGCGTTAAGGGTGTCCATGTCCGTCGTCATTTCTACAACTGTCTAATCTGGGGCCCGTTTCTCGAAAGTCCCGATAACGTTCGGGTCCGAAAACCCATAATATACGAAACTGCCTCAAGCTTGTTTTCATAAGCTGGACTTTTAACATGGTTTCAAGTTAACAAAAAGCAAAATGATGGTAAAGTTTCTTGACTTTAAATCTCTCCGTTCTTACCATATAGAGGGAAATGTGGCCGTGTTTTCACGACAGCCGTTGCCTCGCTTATCATTCCTGAAAGTGATTTGTTTGTAAGCGACCTAAAAATAATACGTGTTTTCACGGGTAAGATTAAATGAGTGAGCACGTGCCAATACAATGATAAAAATAAATAAAAAAGTACCCCTGTTGTATTTCCGATTTGAATAACCGGAAGCGCCTCCTAATTGGTCGAAAGTAATTGCCAACTCGCTTAAGCTGCCTGATTTGGTGGCACTTGCCCACTTGCTTAACTTTAAGCAAGTTGGGAAAGGAACCGTTTCCACGGTTGTCACGGTTGTCACTCGCTAAGCCACCTGAAAAACCGCTCGTGAAAACACGGCCTGTGACACCCGAAAAAAATCCGAGAGTTTCGGGATTTTCGAGAAACGGGCCCCTGGCCATATCACGTTGTTGTTTTGAAGAAAGGTACCAAAATGTAAAAACGCACGTGCGGGGCGTGCAGCGCTCGTTAAACCAATTTGGTGTTATTTTTTGCGGTTTCGTTCGACACGACGCCGTCGTTGGCCTTGGTCCTACATGAGAAAATTATAACTTGCTGCAAAATGTTTTATGCAATTCTTTGATCATCTTCCCCTCAAAACGATGTCCTCTTTGATATCAGTGGTAAATCTCGTCCCGAGAGGCCGTGCACCTTGAACAGTTCCAAGATTTAAAGGCCTTTTTGTAACGGTTGGCAACCAATATTTCGTCAAAGTTCTGAGACTGCGAAGAAGATCCGGAAGTCCGTTATGTGCCAACTACTTGCCAGAAGCCAGCGGACGTCGTTTTCCTTGTGCACTGACTGTAACAATCACTGTTTTGTCGACGAAAATGCTTTCAGGATAACAAAATAGGAGATTTCTGCCCCTGCGCATACTTAGTACCTTAAACCGGTTGCTTGGCAACTGACGAAATCAGTGGATTTTCATGTGATTTGATTTTTAATTTGAAAAACGAAACAAAAAGGTGCGAAAAACAGATATCTCCCCAAAAATCGTTTTCCAGTATTGTCTGCTTAAACATTAACTGATTGCTTCTTTTTTCAGGTATATTTACTTCGTGGCAAATCCTTGAAAAGATTTGACTGTTAGCGCGGGATAAACCGTCAGAAAATTAGGTGTCAAAACACTTGATAGTGGCTTTTTAAATTCTAAAAGCATTGGTAAACTTGAGAAATAATTTCACGCGCGCGAAATGGGTCCTTGCTTTAGAAATACAACAAGAGCTCAGGAAATTTGGAGACAAGATGTACGAAGTTGACTTGGAATTCGAGCCGTCGCATCGTGCGGTGAAAGAAAAATGGTTTCTTGGGGACGAATGAATATTACAATTACATCAGCTGCAGTCATATGGTCACTTGTGATCTATATCATGTACTCTAACAGTCTTTCGTCTTGCATTAACGAGTCCATGAGATTGCGGATGGCAGTACAGCGAAAAGACAGATTCTTAGAGTTACTTCGGGATCAAAATGACGATCTTAAAGCGAAAATTTCAAAGCTGCATGCGCAAGAATCATTAAAAACGAACATTGACGATGAAAAAATACATAAGAGAATGTTTCTTGTCAAGGAGTTGCCCTTGGCTTCCAATAGGACGGTTTCATAACCCGGAAAGCCTCGATGAAGAATATGAGTCACGGGTATTTCGAGAATCTTATCTGAGGAAAGCCCCTGACGGACAAGTATCGGTTATAAGGGGAAACAACAAAATAGGTAACGACATTTGGCATTGTAATAGAGAGATTTACGCTTGATTCAGACACCGTACTTTTAATACATTGAATTAATTACTTGAAAAGTTTGGCGTCTAAATCAATTAGGAACGGCTATTTTAACTTGGAACGGCTGAGCCGTTCTTTTCGCCTTGCCTAGCCGGGAATTTCGGCTTTAGCACGACCAGGGATCGGCTTTGATTCAGACGTCGAACTTTCCATGTGTCGAACTTGATGCATAAACCATATTTTGCCTTCAACTTAAAAACCGCTGACAACATGAATTGGCTTTATTGGAAATGTCTTAGGAACTGTAGCGGATCGGCCAATTAAGTTCGACGTCTGAATCAACAGGCGTACTTTTCTTTACAGTGCGACGCGCCTAACCGTGGCCACCTAACAAAGTTTTTTTACAAATTATCCGCCAATCAGGGTGTGCGAATTTGATTTACAGTCACGACTCCTTGCAAAGCTTGCACGGTTGTAAGTTGAACACCGTTGAATGGGTTGTTAAGTTGACGTATTTACACGTAGGTGTCAAATGTGAAAGTTTGTTGGGTGGCCACGGTGAGGTGCGTTGCACTGTAAGTTGTTTCGGATGAAACTCGAATTAAGTTCGACTCATGAAAAGTACGGCGTTTGAATCGGGCCTTAAGCATCATATTTATGGAAAAATGGCAAACGTCGGAAGAAAATTTGCGTTTTGCCAAAAATGGAAGAAAATTATTTGATATCAGCTAATATCTTGTTTGTTAGTTACGGAAATTCACGTTTTTATGACAAGTAAAGACAGGCGTAGCTCAGTCGGTTACTACGCGGTCGTCTGAGCTGGGGTCGCCAGTTCGATCCCCGTCTCATTGCATCGACGTCTGTTTCGACTTTCATCTGATCCGTGTGGCTGTGGCTTTGAATACCCGTAAAACGGAGCATTGACGAAAGAATGGGGATACAACTGAGGTGCGCACCGAGGACCACAAATTTGTAAGTAACTGTAGTTCACTGTCTCCTGTTACCCTCGTAGAGAAAGAACCTTTTTTAGCAGCCTGCAGTTTCCCGTTTCCCGTTTCCCGTTTCCCGTTTCCCGTTTTACGTTAACGCGAGGATGCTAAGAGCTCCTTTGACTCGCTCTATGCGTGAGACTTAATGAAAAGAATTGTAAATTAGCAAGTATGCCTTCTTGTACTCCAGTCTGTTTATTGTGTTTAGTTAATCATGATCATGATAATCAACTTTATTTAAGTGTCAAAAACAAATAAATAAATAAGTGTATTTAGCGCTTGGGGACACTGTATAGAGATCAAATCAAATGAAATGTTCGTTTTTGCGGAGAGCCTGGGACCATGTCGGCCACCATGTTAAACGAAGTTTGACTTCCACCAGACATTGTTTTCAACATCACTTTCCTTTCAATTTTGTGCATTTTATTTTCTCGAATACATTAGCAATCCTTTATTAATTGCTATTTTAAATTCGAGTTTAAATAAAGCAGTTGTTGTCATCATCCAACATTTCTTTTGTTCTTCTGTGTGAACAAC
>NC_090887.1:10399350-10404350 GCF_036669925.1 Montipora capricornis | reverse complement strand
TAGTGGTGGGTTGGTAGGATGATTGAGTGAGTGAGTATGTGTGTGGGTGAGTAAGTGGGTAGGTGTGCAAGTGACTGAGTGGGTGGGTGGGTGTGTGTCTCACTAGATGATAGACTGACTCATTAATCAAGACAAACTGACAGATTGATTAATTTATTGACCGGAAGCACCTTGGTTGTTTTAGCATTACAAGAAATCGATCCACGACTCGTTTGAACAGCACCCAAATGCAAACTACCTCGTCATTCTCGAAGAAGATCTCGATGTTTCTGTTGATATCCTCAGCTATTTCAGACAGCTTTTACCGGTCTTGGAAAACGACGAGAGCGTTTACTGCATATCGGCTTGGAATGATCAGGTAGGACGACACATGTAGCAAAGAATGAGAATTTTATGTTCTGTGCACACGCATAAGACTAGAGAGCTCAATTTTTCATACTGTTTTCTTAATGATGCACATAATCAGATGCGCACCGATTTTGATAAACGTAACGAGGTGCTCCTGTATCCTCTAGCTCTTCTCCCCAATATAAACATCACGATTAAGGCCACAAAGGAGGTTTTGAGTCAAACAAGAAGGGAAAATTGTTTTAAATAAATAGTAAAACATAGAATGTGCCTGTGACATCAGCTCACTGGCGTGTTTCGTAAGAATGGCCATTAAACTCATTTTCATTTTCTTGAGGGGTGCAGGGCTGGCGTTGTGGTGAGAGCACTCGCCTCCCACCAATGTGGACCAGTTTCGATTCCCAGACCTGGCGTCATATGTGGGTTGAGTTTGTTGGTTCTCTACTCTGCACCGAGTGGTTTTTCTCCGGGTAGCAACAACCAACATTTGACTGGATTTGCGTTAATTTGCTAATTTCAGTTGACAGTGTCCTCAATAGTTCTCCAGCGCTAGAAGACTAGACACTTGTGTAAAGTTCCTTTCCTTTTTTTTTCCTGTTCTGTGAACGTGCTTTCTGTTATGTTTGGAGACCGTTTCATTACATAATGTAATTTTTTTTTTCATCTCAGGGATACAATCACGTATGCAACGACCCAGCCATGATGTACAGGGTAGAAACCATGCCTGGATTAGGATGGTAAGTTGGAAATTCATCGAAATGTCAGTCTTTGTATGCAAAATTGTATGTCCCTTGGTCTCGTTGATTTTACTTTGGATTTTTATAGAGAGCTTTTAATTTTAGCTTGGACTTGTTGTCCTGTAAGTTGGTGCGACATTAGTTCGGAGGCCAAGAAGGGACGCGCTGCAAATAACATTCTCTGCATCTAAATCTACATTTATTAAGTTGGTAAAATCCATTACAGACATCACACCAACTATTAAAAGAAACAATCATAACAAATATATACAATGCTTGGATGAAATTAACAAGGAAACAAAATATTACATATTTAAAAATAAGTAAATCGTAATGTACAGTAGAAATTAGAAAAATAAGGAACCTCTAATAATTCTTTGCTAAGTAGGGGGTTATTTAGAGTTAAAGACAGCAAAGGAATTTCACTCAATTATTTCCACAGGTAGTTTATTCCATAGTCTTAAGAAAAAAATAATAAAAACAAATGTTCTTTGTCGCCTTGTCTTGCCTAGATCTATAACGGTGACTTCCTTGAGTTCTAACTTCAGAATGAGGTTGGAGATAACTATTTACATCAATAGACCCTTTGCATAAATGATAATGTACATCCTAAGCCTCACATTCATGTGAAAAATTTCTTGTCTAGAAACATAAGTACGAGGCTAGGGATGTACAAATTTACATCAAATGTAGGCACCATATATGCCAAGGGTAAATATCAATTTGATCACGGCTCATTTTATGTAAAAGATTTAGTCGAATCATTGTTCTTAATTCCAAGCTGGTCCAACCTAGATCTTGGAGAATTTCAGTAACGCTGGCTGTGGGATGATAGTTGTTGGCGCAAAACCGTCACCAGAGCCTCCGATCTTTTGTCTGCGCATGATCCGAGGCTCTGGGAAGCTCTATGAAGGAGAACATGCGTCGTAGGGTTCTTAAAGCCAAAAATGGGCTATTTGAACCTTACGGCGCCTGCTCACTCCTGGTGCTAACATGAATGCACTAATCAGAGACGCCTTTCATTGTTCTTTACGTAAACCAATGAGAAGACAGTTTGATTCAGGGTTCCGCAGAGCTCTTCTCTCCCTCGGTCATGCGTAAAAGAGAAGAGCTCTGGGATCGACTGACCGTTGCTGCAAGTCAAAAAGCGACAAGTTTGCGTGCAATGAAAGAGGAATTAAGACAGAGATTAGATTCTTGTTGAACAAAAAACTGAATTTTTCAGGGTGTTGAGTCGCAAACTCTTCAAAAATGAATTGGAAGAGAAATGGCCAAAGCCTCACGAGTTTATCGACTGGGATATGTGGACGCGTTTGGGGTCGATAAGGAAAGGACGCGAGTGTATCATACCCGATATCTCACGGACTTTTCACTTCGGTGGAAAAGGCCTCAATGTCGGAGGCATCATGCAAGCGTTGTACTTCGAAAAACACGCCATCAACAATCAGGCGCATGTGCAAATGGACGTGGATAAAATGTACAAAGACAACTATGAAAAGGAGATCCATCAGCTTCTTAGGTGAGTTTGTTTGCTCTCTAAAAATTCGGCAGCAACTGGTATATTGCGCGTAATTAGATCCTAGACTCTATTTGTATAAGAGTCACGAGGCCCCTTGATCTTATCCTCAACTAAACATCATTTGTGTCTGGGGAATAGGAGGTTTTCACGTTACGTCATCGCCGCCATGTTGGTGGACGAAAACAAAAGGAAAGGAAAGGAACTTTATTTAAGTGTCTAGTCGTTCTAGCGCTGGAGTACTAATTGGGAACAATGTAAACTGAAATTAACAATTAACACAAAAACCTCTCGGTGCAGAGTAGAGAACCAACAAACTCAACCCACATATGACGCCGGATCTGGGAATCGAACCCGGGCCACATTGGTGGGAGGCGAGTGCTCTCACCACTGCGCCATCCCTGCACCCCAAAATTAACTCCTTTTGCTTGTGCACCAGAAATCGTTCTTTACATCATTGTTATCTATGTCTCGAGGGATTGGTTCAGTGCAAGCCATCTATACAGAAAATTAACGTCACAATGTATCTCCTAAAACCTGCTCCTCAAGTTTGCACCGCGCCCCGGTGGCTCAGTTGGTTGAGCACCGGGCTGCCCATGCAGGAGGTCGTGAATTCGACTCCGGCCGGACCAACACTCAGGGCCAGTGAATAAGTGAAGAGACGGTGCTGCCTTTGTAATGACATCTGCAACTGGTTGGACTCCCTTGTCTTCTCGGATAAGAACGATTTAAAACTGGACGTCCCCCGTCATAGCCCTGTGGGACGTAAAAGAATCCACACACTATTCGCAAGGAGTAGGGCATGTAGTTCCCGGTGTTGTGGTCTGTTTTCTGTGGTGTATCATGGTTGGGAGGGTAAATGCTAAAATCCGAGGTAATTAAAGATATGACATATATTTGACAATTATTCAACGAGCTCGAGGGCGCGCTGGGTATGAAGTGATAGAATACTCACTTTATCGCTGACGCGTTCCTGGACCATATTAGGCACAGCAGGTATATGAACTGATAGCCTGTGCCCGGCGAGGCAATAAAAATGTTTAGATACATTAACCTTTCGTTTCTTCTTTTCTTATAATTTTATCCTTTCCCTTATAGCAAGGCTAAGACTTTGGACCACAGCAAAACGCCATGTACAAACCCTGAAGACTTCGTTCCCGATACGGAGGGCAAATTATTTGTATTTTATATCAGAATGAAGGTACTGAATGACTACGAGACTTGGTTGAAAGTAGCATCTTGTCTGCACATGTGGGATTTGGATTCGAGGGGATTTCACAAAGGCATGTGGAGATTTTGGCTCAAGAAAAATCACATTCTCGTCGTCGGATGTCCGTTTTCGGAATATTGCTCATACAAGCCAGAGAACGTTACACCTGTTTATATTTCAAAATCTTCGAAGGCGAGACGTTAATAAAAGCGTTGAATTATTGAAATTTTAAGCTGAAGCTGAAAGCTAAACTGAGCGAGATGCGTTGTAAAGTTTCCGGAAACGAGCAAGAAGTGAACACGGAGTGTTCCGGCATGCAAGAACACACCAGCCAGGATTTCAGCAAAGTGAAAACCAGCGTTGTTTGTAAAGGATTTTAGAAAACACAACGGCAACGCCAACCTAAATTTCACTTGAAAATGTTAGTTTGTGCGTATCATTCAATTATTACTTTTTTCGAAGAACAAAGTATCACATTCGGCTCCGTTTTTGGAGAGAGGTACAGCATTGCGGTTTATCACTATATCATGACTAATTATCACTTATGATATATCAAGAAATATCTTGTATGTTTCTTGTAAGCAATGTTGATAATATCATGATTAATCAATGGTTTTATAAGGGACTGATTTTTTGATATTCCGCATTAGGTTTTTATCATATAAGCATAATTTATCATGATATTATCAGAATATTTAATTAAGTAAGAATTTCTTCTTCCTCCTGTGATATAGTGATAAATCATGATATTATCAGAATATTTAATTAAGTAAGAATTTCTTCTTCCCCCTGTGATATAGTGATAAATCATGATATTATCAGAATATTTAATTAAGTAAGAATTTCTTCTTCCCCCTGTGATATAGTGATAAATCATGATATTATCAGAATATTTAATTAAGTAAGAATTTCTTCTTCCCCCTGTGATATAGTGATAAATCATGATATTATCAGAATATTTAATTAAGTAAGAATTTCTTCTTCCCCCTGTGATATAGTGATAAATCATGATATTATCACAACATTTTATTAAGTAAGGTTTTCTTCTACCCGGTAATAGAGTGATCAATTGTGGTATTCTCCAGCTTTATTAGAGAATTTTGATATTATCATGATATATCAAACAATCACTGTCAGTGTCTGTTCTTCTTTGTTACATGATAAAATCACTTGCGTAAGACATGATTTG
>NC_090887.1:10384350-10394350 GCF_036669925.1 Montipora capricornis | reverse complement strand
GGAAGAGTTGATCGTTAGCATCTTTTCCACCAAAGAAAGAAAAGAAAGAATTAATGATCATTTCTACCTGATTTTGCACATAAGCATTGACTCGTTCTAACATTCCAACATGTGTAAATTCATAAGGCAAATAGGGTTCGTCCTGTGGAATAAATGTTGGCAAGTTTATGAGCTTCTTTTAGTTATCAGTCACGTGTACATAATGGAAATAAAGTACGGGTGACAGGTTCGGGTTTCTTTATCTTAATGACTTGTTCACGTTTTTTCTGTTTGTTTATTTTGTTTGTTGTGAAAGGTTTGAATAAATCTTTTAACAAGACTCTCCATCATTGCACAGACTGGCACTCGGTTAGAATCGAATTGCACCTGTAGTTAGCTTGGGAAAAGACACAAAATCCGCTTGTTTCCTGTAAGTGGAACTTGAAGCGCGCTCTCCTTGCAAATACTATATGTAGGAGAACAAGTGCCGTAGGTTGTTTTATTACACATAACATGAGAATTTTATTCCATAAAGCTCATTTGTACAAATCTATACGCTTTATTTTCACATGTGGAAAAGGCTTATACAGCCAATCAGAATGGCGTACAGCTATTTCACATGTGGAAGTATAACCAATCAACGATAGCGTAAAGGCGTTTCCATGCCAATCACTCGTGCATCTCGTGCAAATCGTACTTTGTTATTGAATTAAATTAAATTTGCATTTGGTTCTATTGTTAGTGAGTTTTTGTTTCTAATTTGCGATCGTAAAACTATTTTAAACAACGAGTGAATAAAACCCCGTACAAAGCACTTTCTATGACGTAAACTATATATAGCCAAAAATTAGCTATTTGAACCTTACGGCGCCTGCTCACGCCTCGTGCTAACAGGAATGCACCAATCAGAGACGCTTTTCATTGTTCTTCACGTAAACCAATGAGAAGACACTTTGTTTAAGGGTTCCCCAGATCTCTTCTCTCCCTCAGTCATGCGCAATAGAGAAGAGCTCTTGGGTCGAGATTGCCCCACTTACAAACTACTATTACCAATATACAGGCTGTCGGCTACTAACCTGACTGGGTTAATTAGGTAAAATGGCCATAGGGAAGAAATTTTATGGGGAAAGCTTCGAGAGTTATTTTGCCAGCCCCGCACTAGGTTTCCTAATTCTCTCCTTACCTTGGTGCTGGTTATTTCCAGAAGTGCCCCTTCTACCTCTGTTAAGTTGTGGATATCCACTGTCTGAACGAAAGGTTTTCCAACGAATACTTCCGCATAAGGATTCTGCGAGGATATCTACATAAATTGAATTACAAATGATAGAGCGGTTTTAATTAAATCGAATGTGATAGAGGTAAGTCCGAAATGTTTAGCTTGACCAATCACAATGTGCGCATTCGACGCAGTTAACCAATTAGAATTCGATCTTTTTAAAAGAGCAAGAAAACACGTGAATTGCTTTTCATTGACTGAACAGGTAGCGATAGATTTTTAGCGAATCAACATACAGGACAGACCTAAAAACATCATACTTCGTAAGAAAATGTCTCGGGCATATTGTCGATGAGTGAATTTTGAGCAGTGTTTAAAAGTTACAACATTGATCGAAATACGTTTCCTGGCCCGGTGCTAACAAGTTACCTTTCTAATGAGTGGTTTTCCAGCGAAAAATCCTGTGTTCGTTCGGTCCAGAGGTGGATTGTACTATAAAATAGTAGGAATGTTGACACGATAAGCGGAAATAGTGGTGACAAAAATTGGCGTTCTAATTTTTTTCTATAATTGATCATGTATCTTGGTGAAGTGCCCACCTAGCTTAGAGATAAACGTTTGCAAAATAAATGCAAGATGAAAAGCATCAGGTTCTGAGTTAGCAGTTAGGGCTTGGGCTAAGTTAGAGCGGAGATTTGAATTGGGTGCAGGATAACATAACATAACATTAGTATAGTATAGTATAGTATGGTATAGTATGGTGTGGTATAGTGTAGTGTAGTGTAGTGTAGTGTAGTGTAGTGTAGTAGTATATTAGGCATAACCGTCAGCATGTCATAGTCAAGTATGGCATGACATTGCATAGCATAGCATAGCATAGCATAGCATAGAATAAAGCATAGCAGAATACAACATACTGTATTAATATGGAAAGCAGAGCATAGTATGGCATAAAGCACAACAGCATGACATAGCATTGCTGGAATAGCATCATACACCATAGCAGGGCAAATCTAGGCGTGAATTCTACTTTCTACATTATTCGTTGACGAAAATAAACAATAGAATCCCACTTTACCTTTGGATTTAAAAAGAAACAGCCATTAGCTAGCGCCTCCAGAGCAGCCGGTCCTTCATATGGTTGTCCCAGACCAACGAAAACCTAAACAAGAGAATCATTTTGTTTTGATGAAAGCAGAGGACAGTCAAGAATCACTGGTTTTGATGGCCTGCAATCAAGGACGTATTTCCAGTTGTCGAAGAAGCGACGGCCGGATACACCGGCGTGATGGACCTCGAAACGTAGCAAAGTTATGATGGGCCTATTGGCCATGCATTTAACCTTCAGTAAATGGAATTAACCTCCTCCTACGGCCTCGGACGATTTCAATTGCCTCGACCAATGATTCATTCCAGAAATTGAATTCAATGATTTACTAATACTATCTTCGTCTCACCTTGCTTGATTCCAAAAGATCAATAAGAGTGGTTATATTTACAATTCCATGATTTATGACATATTCAGGGACTTGATACTTTCGATGACTTTCCTAAATTTAATGAGATATTAAAACATACAGATGTCAAGTTCAATGGACATTATTCTCTTGTTCATTTTTTTTTTGTTTTCCTTATGTAGATCACGTGGCAATACTCAAGAGAGTATTTCCCTTCAGAGTTTGACATCTTCGAGCTCAAAGAACTCTCTTTGATGAACAAGACAAATCTTTTGGGTATCGTCACGTGATGTGTACTGGAAGAACCAAATGTATAAGCGAATGGGGTCCATTTGGTATCTCTTTGTAAGCAAGGAGCAGATTAACAGAATTACCCAATATCAATTGGCTAAGGATGAAAATCATCAAAACGGAACAGAGAAAGGCTATTGACCCGTGGCCCTTGAGGGCGAAGGGTCTAATTGTTTTAGTATCACCGTTTCAACTAGTCGGACAGAAAAGTTAGCAAATGCAAGTGAAAGAAATATTTCTTTGGGAAGAAAACGAAAGAAAGCGTCACGCTTTTCGCTACTCGAGGACTATTAATAACAGTCCTCTAGTAGCGTAGCTAATCAAAATGCAGGATTTGCATATAGTCCACTAGTTGGGTGATACTAATTTGTATTAGGCTATACGAGAATTGAGTGGCATATCCACACCGGCTTACCTCTGTATTACCTAAAGTGGAGTGAACCTCGTCAAAGTATTTTTTCACTGTATCAATGTAGTCTCCATAACCCTATAGATCAATCAAGGAAATAATGTCGGTATTAATGAAATAAAAAACATATTAAAGTGCCCCTGTCTCCAGATTTTGAAAGTGTGCTTGCTTAACACCTGACTGGCAAAATTTTGAGCTTTAATTTTTATCCAAAGGCCGCTTACTTTGAGTGTAAGTTCTGGATTTCACGGTTCGCCATTAATCACATTCAAAACTGACCGATTGGACCTCAGAGGGTTGGAAAAGTGACGTCAAAGACTCACTCAGTGTGTGAATGCAGCTTATTATATATGCAAAACGCGATTTTAAAACTCTGAAAGCCCAAAACTCCCGTGTTGCATATTAATTCTGCGGCGTACACACGCATTGCATTCTAAAACTAGTGAACTTTTGACGTCATTTCCTCCTCGATCCAGTTCTCTGAAGAACTTAAAGTTAGTAATGGCAGACCATTAAATAGGAAAATTCTACTTGAAATAAACAGGTGTCTTTTTAAATCAAGCCTTAAACCTTTGGTCGCTTCGTGTTTAGTTAACATAGTTTTGAAATCGAAAGAAAAATAAGAATTGATTTTTTTGTCACAGGGGCCCTTTAAAGTGCACCTAACCTCAAAATATTTTTTTCGCTAAAATGAATCTTTGCACCTGTTCGAAACGCACTGCGGTCATTTTTTCATTTTTCTAACAAGTCCTGTCATTTTATTGGCTTCAAAAGTTGCGAAAAACCAAGCATCCTTTGTTCACGACCGAGTCAGAAGGGGAGTGGGTCTATTCCTGATTTAATGTCACAATCTACTTTGCATGCATTTTTACAAAGAGTTAATGCAATGTAAATCAGTTTGTGACGTCAAATCAGGAATAGACCCACTCCCCTTCTGACTCGGTCGTGAACAAAAGATGCTTGGATTTTCGCAACTTTCGAAGCCTATAAAATGACAGGATTTGTTAGAAAAATGAAAAAATGGCCGCAGTGCGTTTCGAACAGGTGCAAAGATTCATTTTAGCGAAAAAAATATTTTGGGGTTAGGTGCACTTTAAGACCACCATTGACCATTCTGTCTTTTCCAGCCTAAGCCACGCCCTCCATAATTCACCGAATTCAAGGAATAGGATTTGACCTCGTTTAAGAAGTCGATGTCCCGTTCTAACATGGCGACAAACTAGTGTGAACAGATTCTTGGAGCACCCAGTCAACTTTAAGAGTGTGCTTTCGGCGGAACTGTTTTTTGGAGCGAAACGGAGCCTGCTGTTACTCTCATACTCACATCATCTCACATAAGATATGTAACTATGACCTTTGCCATCATACGAACACATCACTGAGTTTCACAGCTGATGAATGACCCATAGTCGTGAAGCTCAATGTTTAGAACTCACGACCGCTTTTGCGGAGATCATAGGCTCGATATTCCTGCCTGGCACTCTGAAACGTTTTTCATTTGTTCCCTTTCTCGTGGCCAAGCACCAACTAAACATTATATCATTTCTCTCACCAGTACATTCAACACCTTCACCATCACACTTACACATTTTTTGTTGAATGGCGTTCACATTGTCGAGTTCGTAGCACTAGAGGGACACTTTGTGAAAGACGAGACTTAAGCGACCTAGCTACCCAGTAATTCTAGAAGCTCAATAGTTGGAGCACCAGACAAGTGTTACGGAAGTCGTAGATTCGATTTCTGCCTGTAACTTACCGACACTGCCCGAGCACCAAGCAACCATTGCAATAATGATATTGCATGTTTTGGTGCTTTGCCGTTGCCGTATGCCTTGGCACCGCTTCTTGAGGCAAGTAAGTAATGCACAAATTGCTTTTGTTTTTGATACTTTTCCTTACCTTCCAAAACGCAGGATCCTTGCCATAAACCAAAGCTGCAGTTCTTGCACTTTTCACAGTTTTTCGTTGTTTTCTTCGCGGCACCGCAAATCCAAGGAACGAATTGTCCGGACTGTGGGCTGAAAAGAAAATTCAATGTAATAGCTTTGGGGCTGTGTTGACTATAGGAAGCTTTAGCAACGACGACGGGAATGACAACGAGAACGTCATCTAAAAACATAAATTCGCGTTATTGCAATCACTTCGAGACTATTCCAAGCTTTTTAATATGACAAAGGTGTAGCAGTCCTTCAGGAATGAAACTTTATCTCTAAGTGCTGACGTTGTCCATAAAACCTCAAATTTGGCAATTTCACGTTGTTGTTTTGCAAACGACGGCAAAGAAATGGATAAAAATGAAAAATGCACGTGCAGAGCGTGCAAAGCTACTGTTTTTTGCCTACTAAATATGCAAATGTGTGACGTTCTCGTTGCCATCGCCGTTATCGTTGCTAAAGCTCCCTTATGCCAAATCTACAACGGACACAAGACATCAGCGAAAACGTCACTTCAAAATATCCCTTTGCATTCCTGTGAGTATATCGCGATTATTAATCCATCTCGTCCACGTCGTACACGAATGCGGAGGAAGTAATTTTTTCTCAAAAATAAATCGGGACGAGTGGTTTAAGAATAAAAACAAAGAGCGAAAGGTTTACATTTGCATGCTCGCGTTGTCGTCAAAACCTAAAATTTGATGATTTCACGTCATTCTTATGTAGAGAACCGCAATAATATGTGCTAAAATGGAGTGCGGCACCATTTCCTCTTTAATTTTAACCAATGATGATATGGTTTGCGGCGGCCGAGTTGTTTCTTAAAGCGCCCGCAAACGAGGAAATAATGGTTGCGTTCACACTTGAGAGAAACCCAGTGTAACACTGGTGTTGACACTACTCAAGTGTCAACTCTCTGATGTTTTGAATCCCTAAGAGAAAGGTTAAAAACGATAGAACTTGACTTTAACACTAGTGTAAACTCCCTAATGCAACCGCAAACCACCAGCTGTTGAGGAAACATTGTTTCTGGAAATGTTCCCTCGGTGCGCAAACGAGGAAACATTTGCTGAGGAAGCAAAATGTTTCCGAACAAACTCAGGGTTCCCTTGGGCCGCAAACGGAGAAACATTTGCTTCCGCAACATTGTTTCCGCAACATTGTTTCCTCGTTTGAGAAACTGTTGAACTACTCCTCCTTCCAAAAAACTGAGAAAGTTACGTAATCCTTCTTTGTAGATATTACACAATGTTTGGTTATATTGTGCGCAGTTATATTGATAGAGTGGGTCATCTCCTCATCAAAAAACCCTAGCTACGCCCCAGTGTAGATGGTGTTCCTTTTTCTTCTAAGGCTGGAGCTTTGCTGAGGTTTCCGCTCCATAACTGATTCGGCGTTACAGTACACAGTCATCATCCCTAAATAATCATATTCTCTGATTGCACTCACGTGATAAGACGGTGATGTTGGTGCCAAAACAAAAGAAAAATGTAGCTTAAGTTTTGCATAATAATCGAGTTAAATTTGCAATGACTTTTTCGCTGTTATTCTTTCCACCGACATGGCCAACGTGACACATGGCCAACGTGACGTCAGCTACAATCAAAGAATAATTAGGATGATTTAGCAACAGAACGAGAACGTCAGTGGCGACGTAGCGCAGCAAAACACCAATGAGAATTCAGAGTAGAGTAGACTCCACTCTTTTCTTCTCTATTCTAAATTCTCATTGGTAGTTTTGCTGCGCGCGATGTCGCCACTGACGTTCCCGTTCTGTTGCTAAATCAGCCTAATACCGTGAACTGGACAGTGCATTTTTTGAAGTTATTTGATCTGTGTACTTACGATACATTGTCATAAACTGCTGTAAGTGAAGATCGAGATCTCCCCATGGCGACCTCCCCCCTGGAATCTCTCCTTTGTAACGCTTGAAATTGAATTCTGCATCTGTCCCAAAGGAGTCTAACACGCGCATTTTGCATCTGGTGAGAGAAAATTAAGCTTGATATTTATATTCACGGGGCAAGAGTGACTGTTCCATCTCACTTGTGTCACTGACGCACAAACGAAATGATTTATTGGCAGTTGAGGACACAGTCTTATGGCATTGACTGATTGACTGACTGCCTGGCTAACCGATTCATAACAAAACAGTTAATGACTGGCCCCACGGGAAACAGTGAGTTTTGTTCCCCCTCGATCTTCAATGTTCCCCGAGGTGAGGCCGACACGTGGATTCTTTTTCTAATAGACATCTTGCAGCCAAAAGTAGTCTGTAATTATGAGAGTAAATATATTGAAATATTGTATATTGCACTTACTTGTGTAGTGAATAATCGGGTCCACTTCGTTCTGCGATTATCAGTAGTCCCATAATATCAGTGAATATCAGATCCAGTCCATCAGGTGAAACCTCACGCACACAACCATCTGGGGCCGGGTGAACAAGAGAACTGGTGGCGAAAACAAAAGTGAATAAAAGTAGTGACTTTGAGATTCACGACGCGGTGACGTCAGCGCGAACTTTTCCAGACACAATTATTTCACGAGGAAACCAATTGCTCTGAATTTACTGAACCTTTTGAAATTTTGCACAGTTCGTTCTCGTTTTCTGCATAAATACAACGTAAAATGACATTTTTTTGTTTAGCAAACGTGAGCACATAAAAGACCTGCATCAGTACAAAGTTTAGCGCAATCCCGATTCCAATCCTAATCCCGTTCCCTAGCTCATTACAAAGCCTTATCGAGATCCTACTCTAAATCCAATCCTGATACCGATTCTGATCCTAATTTCAATCCAAATTCTGATCCTAATACCAGCCCTGTCTCAATTCCAACACCAAACGTGATGATTCCAATCACAATCTCCATTGGATAGTTTCAATAAGGTAAAGGTAAAGGTAAAGGTACACGTTGTTTAACGTCGGAAGTTCCTTTACTCTCTTGAGAGTATTCTCCCAGGAAGCCTACGGTGCGCTATTTTACCCCCTTCTTTACATCAGTGCTCCGTTTTAAGGGTATTTAAAGCTACTTAGGCTACACTGAAAGGAAAGAAGTCGAAACAAGGATGTAAGTGCCGGGGATCGAACTCGGGACCTCTTGCACCAAGGCCGCGCACTAACCGACTGTGCCACCCTTGCCCTTGTAGACTTCAAATATGAGATGAAGTAAGACTTGACCGACATCCACTGATATATTACGAAATATGTGCGCAACTTTACCTTGGAAGATCATCCACGGTAAATGCAATGGTGAGATCGTGACCTAACACATACAAAGCACTTATTAGGTCGCACCACTGCGCTAATTCACCCAGTGGACCTCCCATGAATGCGTTGTTTAAGAAAAACTTGTGTTCACCCATTGAGGACAAGTACAACAGAATCTGAAAAGCAAGATAGTATATATGAACAGCATGCAGTGTAGCAGCTTTCGTAAACTGTTTTCATTTGGTATTGGAGCAGCTTATATTGTCTTAAGTATTAGTCATTGTTGCGTTCGACGAAGGAGAACGTATACTAATCATGTGGTTTGTCGAAATCGGTCACCCGGGAATCGGCCAATGCCATTCGAATTTTCATCAGTTTTGGCAGCCACGTGGGGGTATCTATCAATGTATCTTGAGCATTTTTCCTTGATCTCATGCGAATCCAAATGACGACGAGTAACTCTGGGAATGAGTACCTGTACTTTACTTTACTTAGCCAAGCTATGTAGTTCAACGCACTAACTAATGATTAGTTCTAGTCTCTGTTGATTGGTTTTTAGTTTCCGGTTTGGATAGCAAGCCAGTCACATTGAACGTTATAACAACTGCTGTATGATTGTTACAGGCCTACGTTTATCATTCAATCACTTGTGACTTAAGAGGAAAGTTCGCCACAAACAAGAACCTTTTGAAGCAAAGACTACCTAACCGCCGATTTAAGATCTAAGGGAAGGCAGTGAATCATGAAGCCACGTAATTATCCTTTTAACAATTGTTTATTCACAGTGAAAAGTACCGGTACTTACTATTCACCTCTTAGCAGCCGACGAGAAACAAAAAGGACTCCCGTAACTGTAATAGCTTTTATCATTATGGGTAGTAGGGGTCATTTTTTGGTCCGACAGTTATTCAACTTGTGTGTCTAAAAACAATAATTCACTCCACCCCCGCTGAAAGTGGTCCTTATTGAAGTTACCTCTCGACTCGTCTGCTTCGGTTTTGCATTGGTGATTGGCTTACAATCGTCACGCCACATTCTCAGCCAATTACCAGTAATAGAAAACCATTTGTGATTGGTTCACTCGCGGTTTCCCGTGCTTAGCGACTTGAGAGAACGACCACAAGTGTTTTTTTTTTTGCTTTATGATTGGCTCGTTGGATTCTATACGTCTGCTATGATTGGCCAAATTAATTACTTTGTTTTTGATGTAACGCTTTTGAAAACCTCTTCATGTAGAAGGTTAACCCATTAGACCACATCGCACCTTTTTTCTTTTCCTGTCATACAAATCCAGTTTCGGTCGCAGTTCTTCAATGGCTTCCATCCAGTGTGGCCAGGTACCGATAATCCGCTTTCGAAGCCAAGTATATCGTTCACCATCTAGTTTTTCCAGAAGCTCGGAAAGACTTGTTCGAATGGAAGCCTAAGACAAGACAAATAAAAATGAAAGTTAAGACCCGATAAAACACTGCTATTCGTTTTTAATTAATAAACGTTCAAGA
>NC_090887.1:10369350-10379350 GCF_036669925.1 Montipora capricornis | reverse complement strand
CTGACAAGCGACTTGGAATACGACGTCGAAGGTCTTATTTCTTCTCTAAATCTATGCCCTCCAAAAAACCTCTTGCTCCAATTAAATGACCACAACGACTATTAATTAATTTCGCCGTTGACGAAGGAATCTGAAGCAATGCGGAACATCTTCGAGGATTCGTAAGTAATCGGCTTGGAAATAACAAGACGCAGATTGAATTGGCGCTCACCTGAGATACTTTTTTCAAGAAGCATTCTTCACCTTTTACACAGATTGCCGCAATAAGAATTATTAAAAACTAGAATGTCATTGATAGAAACATTGTCTTGACACGAATTTTCTAGTAAGATTTTAGGAAAGCCGATCGTTATATACATGAAATCTGATTACAACAGGGCTGAAAGCAGCTTAATAGATATTTTTCAGAAAAGATTAAGAGGTAAAAGTTATAAATCAGTCAGTCTCAGTTTAAGAGTTTTTCGCGTGCGATAATTTTTAACCACGATGTCATGTTTTCCTGTTGTGTGTCTGTGAACCAGTGACTCGCCACCGCTGTGGCGAGAAGCATATGAAGATCCTGCCAGAAAGCCGCACAATTATGGAAATAATCGAAACAACGCTTTAGACAAGAGAAAATCTTTTCCCGATCCACATAGCCTGGTCTGCCATTAAGAAATCGCGATATAAAACCAGAGAGCTGAACAACGCTTCTTGGCGAATACCCATAGCCGTAATCTGGATCCCAAGCTGGATCGAAATCGTCTGCTAACTGGCTTGAACGGATTTGCGTTCGAACTCTCAATTCACGCAAACTACGCTGAAGTCTTCGGACAGTTTCTTCGGAAACTTCCAATGCCTTTTTAGCTTTTGCTAGTTCTTCCTTTAAGATATCTATCTCTGTATGAACACAACTTTGAAGCAGATCTTGATCATTAATCTTGGCGCACTTTGCTTGATGCAGGCGAATATCACTTTGCACGATCATTCCATTGCATTTAGAGCATTTCAACAGCGTGTATTCACACTCTTTCATGTGACTTTCCAAATCTCCTAGTTTTAAAACCGCCGGGCAGCCATTGGTAGAATATTCACACTCCACAAGAAGACTCTCGATAAATCCATTCAATGCCAAAACCGGAGCAACGTTGCTCCGACTAACTTTACGATGACATTCGGGGCAAGTTAGAGTTACATTTCCATTGCTCAAAGCTCTTAGCCAGTGATCCAAGCATTCTTTGCAGTATGTATGTCCACATTGCGTGGCCACTGGTTTTTCAAACACACCCGAGCAAATCCCACAAATCAAGTTGTGATCTACTCGAGAAATAAACACTTTTGTACAGTAACCCATTTTTCCGTTGTGCGTATAAACGTTTTTGTCGCTTAAACGAGGCTCAGTTGACGCAGAACTGGAGGTGCCGACAAGTCCAAAAGCCTTAAAAGACACAATCTGCCTTGCTTTTCACACGCGCTAGATTTCACAAACAATTTCCCATCGATCACAAAGGCAACGCATTAATTATCGGAAACAACTCGACTTGTGGTTACCGAGGATCAGCGGGTCGTCTATTGACGATGAAAACAGGTGGATTTTGTTTTTCAATTCTCGGGAAAAAATATAGGGAACACTTAGACAACGCGTGGGGAACAGTTTCAGTTAATCTCCACTTCGTTGTACGTTTGATCTGTCTGCTAAGTTTTTTTTAAAAGCACTATACCGGTAGTTACCTCATTACGGGTAGAAGGAAATCTTATGCCAAGACGCATACTTATTCGTCGGCTGACAATTGCTGTAGGCAAAACCAATATTTTACGCCCGCAAAAAGATAAAACAAAAAGGTAATTGAGGCAGGCCTGAATCTAAACCGACGCACACAAAACAAGACAAGCATCTCCGCCATTTTCAACATCTGTTTTACCCGATTCCCATCTGCGCATGGTTCTCGCGGATGACGGAAAAGGTTATATGATAGGCGGCAGGCATTTTTAGTACATTTATTTCCCGTGCTTCTGAAAACAACTGAACGTGAAATAGACAAATTTCACCGAAGTTTTAACGACAACGAGGGCATGGGACAGTCAGTTCATACATTTTGTATATACCTGTTCTTCAACGCCGGCGTTCTATTTGTAGTTACTTCGGGAGTGATTTTTATGTTGGATTTGCTGTTATCGTTTTTGAAACACTCTATCAGTCAAGCTGTCAAATAACTATTTTAATCGAGACGATATCGCTCTCGAAGAAGAAAAATATATGAAATAACTTTTAAAAAATTAACCTCTCTGTATATAAGCATAGACGAAACTCGTGGATAAAAGTGGAACATAGAATGTACACAATGAGACGTTCTCTACTTGATTATTACGTCAAGTACAGACAGATATAAGTCAGGCATGTCGTCAGGCATATCTATAAAGGAAAGTAATGAACGTTATTTTCGTAATAAGTTAAAAACCGCGCAAATTTTATTGGCTGCGGTTAGTTTTTTTTCATATTTTATTTGTAAACTTTGTCGTTAATTAGACTTCGTTAATCGTACTCATTCTTCAGCCCACAAGTGAAATATAATTCCTGAGAAAATCTCCTGCAGTGTATTAAGTAAAGTACTGTATCGTTGATTGAAAACATTTGTTCGAAAAAAAAAAAAAAAAAAAACCATTTCGGAGCGAACAATTTCTTAGCCAACTCGCGCCCGTTTAATTAACGCTGTTGCGAAAAAAATCTTTTGGTGTGGATCGGTAACCAGTTTCGTGGTTTAGTAAAAACATCGTTAATTTGGAATCAATCGACTTATTGGTAAGAGTGTCTGGTAAAATATTGATTTGTACATTACCTGTGCGCGAGTTTTATTTAAATATCAACTGCTTTGTAAAAATACGCATGAAATACGTCGAATTTAAAACTAAACGCTCTGAAGTTGGCCGAAATTTTTTTTCATTTTTTCACAGGCAGCCCAACATTAAAACCAACATGACCAAAATTATGTAACAAGAAAATATACTAGCGATGCAATCAATTTATCTTCCCCGAAGTTGCTGTGCAACTACAACTTCGGAAATTCAGCTTTTGGGGAAAAGCACAAATTTATTAACGCTCCAAGATCTTGACCTTCAGTTGTAACCGTCTGAATTAATAGAAAAAACAAAACTCTTCTCATTTTTTGGATAAATCACACGCTTTATTTTAAAATTTGCTAATCGCGGTCATCTGATTAAATATTGAGCTTTTTTTTTCTCTAATTCACGTGACCTGATGTCATGGAAACGTGCGAAATTGGAACCATTTTCGTGGCATTTTTATCGTTTTGCGTCGATCACAAAGTGGTTTTCTGCCGACAGCATACAGAAGATCGAAGAAAATTCAATATTTCCTTTTTTCCTGTCGTGATTTCACCTGGTGTCAATTCCGCTGCATTATCCCTCGGGTTATGGAAAGTGTACAATTGAGGAGGCGTTTGTAATATTATATCTTCGTGAGCAAATTATAAAAATGTGAGTGTGTTCATGTTTGATGCACTTGACAATCCGTAAGGTTGTAATCTATTGTCAGTGATGTGGCCTTTCCTTGCTCCTGCGTGTAGAAACGAAAAACCATATATATTTGTTGCTGTGTTGATCATGATTTTTAATCAAAGTATCTCATATTTTGCTCTTGGTTTTAAACAGGGCAAACTACCCTTTGCTACTTCGAAAAGCTGTCATCTGCGTGACTTCGTTTTGTCCAATCGATGCAACAACGACAGCGATCTAGTCAAGGCTTTTCAGGAATAAAGACAAACTCTTAACGAATGGATAAGTTTGAAAAACTTGGCAAAATCGGCGAAGGTTCCTATGGAGTGGTGTTTAAGTGCAGAAATAAAGAAACAGGCCAGATCGTGGCGATCAAGAAGTTTGTAGAATCCGAAGATGACCCGTTGATAAAGAAAATCGCAATGCGAGAGATTCGCATGTTGAAGGTAAATTTAGCTAATCAGGTCGCTCAGCAATGCTAAGATTACTTATTTACTTCCATAGCATGTTAAATAATGTATGCGGTTCGATATGAATCGTTCCCTCTGTGTATTTAGCGGGGTTTGATTCTTTATCAAGAATGGAATGTTAAGTCCGATAGTCCTAAAGTGTTAATGCTTAAAAACCTAAGGTTACAATGGATGTGGCGCAGACAGAAATCTGTGTTCTTTTCAAAGATGATACTGACATTGCCCTTAGCGTTTTACCTCAAGATATTGTCTCGTTCATTTGACAGGAATGGACTTGAGATTAAGTTTATTTTGGAGAGTCAACAATGTGGTTGTCTTGTCACATCGTAGCCATTTTTTCGAACGTCCTGTGATTTCGTTATACAATGTACCAGGGGACCAGTTGATCATTGGAAACCGAATTACCATTAAGAGTCAATCGAATTTGGTTATTATCTATTGCCGTCTGCCTATCAGTTACCGATGTGTGTCAATTTAAGCACACGCTTTTGCTCATCAGTCGTCACTGATTTCTAATATCCTTGAGAACATTCCTGTCTTGAAGACGGTGTTACTAGCTAAGTGGTTCAAAATTATGCAGATTAACACCATGCACAACCTACATGTACATCAGGATTCTTAAAATAAAGAGAACTAATGGACCATGATTTCATTGGTATGATGTGAGTTACTTATGGTGTTTTAGTGTTTCGTTTGGCTGTTTCGTTGTTTCGCTGTTTTGTGGTTTAGTAATGCCCGTTACTTCCAAAGTGGATCAACAGACCATAGTCTGCTCATGTGCCCAAAACCACCCTTAATTGCATCACATCCCATTTCATTGTTTATCACATATGGGGCAAAATTACTGAGCGCTGATTGGCTGAGACAGAGGGCATTTTTTCTTAATCATGAGGGCACTTTTGGTAATCAAGAGGGCAATTACTTCATCCTGATTGGTTAGCTGTTGCTTATCCACAGCATCCTCCAGATTCTGACCCTGGTGAAACTGCCTTTTGTCCCTATTATATAAAATACATTTTAAGTGCTATTTCTTTTGACAGCAGCGACTTATTGAATTGAACTGGAATGGAATGAAAGCGTGTTAAGTTGATTGTCATTTGTCGTGGCATTAAACAAGCATCCCTGAATAATTTTGCCCCGTATGTGATAAACATGTAATTGCAATGTGCCCTTGTGCAATTAAGGATTAATTTCACTTGTATATTCAAAGTTTTCCAAATTGTGAAAACTTTGAAAATATGTGTGAATCCATAATTTCCCTCAGGCCCATGCGATTAAATATACTTATCGATTGCCAATAATTAATAAGGATCACTGATTTTCCCTAGGGTTTAATTTTTGCTTCCCTTTTCAGAGTTTACGGCACCACAACCTTGTAAACTTACTGGAAGTTTTTCGAAGAAAGCACAAGATACACATGGTCTTTGAGTATTGTGATCATACCGTGTTAAATGAACTGGAAGCACATCCAAGGGGGTATGTAGAACTTTTAACTCTCATCATTGCAAAATATGTGAGTTCCGTACCTGCAGATCCAAAATGTTAATGTCATTCCTACTGGCCAGGTCCCCAAAACGTATTGACCATTGTATGCAAGTTTGTTGCTCTGAATGTGTGGAAATGTGGGTTTACCTCGGTGTAAAAACCTGTGAAAATTTTTCTTTGTTTTGTTGGCCTGTGGTAGGGTTACGTTATTGTTTGATGTTTTTTTGGCTCTTTTGTTTTCCTTTGTGTTACGTCATCTGCGGGTTTCACAGGTTTTAACACCGAGGATGAGCCGAAAATGTTTAATCTTGGCAAAAGTCGCTTAATCACTTACATCAGTCAGTCACACATATTGAGCTAGTGTGATTTACTATGTTTGAGCACAACCTGTAATTTGCCAGTGTTACAAATTGAGAGGAAAATCTTCTGATACCTTTAACAATGTTGTCAATTTTGTTAAAAAATCTTTGTAAATTTGGATTGTGCGGAAAATGAAATCATACAGATAAAGATATAAAATTATAAAATTATGTTGTATATATTATGATCATTATTGATAATTTTATTGAGAGAGGCAAGATGGTATCCTGAATATTTTCTAGGAAGAGAATTGAACAACAATGTTGGATTAATTGTTGTTTTCTACACCTCCTTTCCCAACTTTTCTTTAATCTGCCTCTGACTATTAAACTAACCTTCCTTGCATATAAACGTCACTGACTTTTGTCATGTACTTTTGGGATACTCTCACCAGCAAATGTTCATGTGTTCCAAATTAATGAACTGTGCTTTAAAATCCCCCATAATCCATTGCACAATTTCCAAAGTCAAATAAGTACCTCATGTATACTCAGAGATTATGTCTCACTGGTAAACCAAATCTTTTTTTTTCAATTTTAACATATTTGCCATTGTTTTCCCCCAAAACACCTTGTCAAAACTTATCAAGGGGGTTCACAATAATACAAATTTAAGTTCTTTTTAAATCAGTTTACAAACAAAACACAGTTACAACAGAAATTTACATAATAATAAATATATTGATATATTAAATTAGCAATTAAACAATGGCCATCAAATAGCAATTAGTACTAATTATAAAACTCTGGACTTCACAAAATAAAGGACAGTTAGTATCATAATTTACAAATTTAACGCCGTGCAATAAAAAATTAAGTTTCCTAGTATAATGCTACTTGATGACCATGTTTCACTGAGAATGCTAGCAGCAGAGGTAAGGAGGACGTTACGTTGAGCAGCATATCTTGGGCAAAACGAAAGGAAGTGTTTCACATACCTGATCTGAATAATTACTCTCCATAGAACAAAAGAACAAAGCAAACATAATTATACCTAATTAGGGGTCTGCTAAATCTGCGAGCCAGCGAGCCATGCAAGCCATGCGAATTTCGCATTTAAGTCTATGCACCCATTTCAAATAGCGCTGATAAACAGTTATTAAGTCTAAGCACCCATTTTAAAACGGTTAGCTTTCAATGTCTGTGTGACTCGCAGGTTTATAATTAGCAAGTACTAAGAGAAATGAGAATGGTTCTTTTGTCCTCCACCATTTTAGTCTGGTATATGAAAGTCTACGGGAAATTTTTTAAAAGGTATATAACCATGAAATTTCTGAGCAATGTTTCTGATGAAAACAGTAATTTAAAAGGACATGTTACCACTACAACAAGCAAGAAGATATCTTATTATATGACTAGCTCCATATATGGGCTGGCAAGGTGAACCAAATCCTGCACTGTGATTGGCTACCCGAGCGGGCAAGATGTAGATAATCTTACCCAATCAGGATTTCTCACTTGTCCCACAAGATCAAAGATCAATTTTTTGGTGTTTTTTCCCATAAAATAAATCATTTATTGATCAAGCTTTATTGACCAACCAAACATGCAAAACAAGAACTTGGCCATTGTATCTAGTCATCTTGACCTCATGCTTGGTCAATAACCCATATATATTAATTTTCTCTAGTTCTAGAGATGGCCTTCCAAATACTACTGGTATTAAAATTGTTTTGATGCTAAATATATTATTATTTTTGTTTTTTGTTTTATTTTATAACAGTGTTGAAGAGAAAATGGTGAAGAGTATTATTCACCAGACCCTTCAGGCGGTAAACTTTTGTCATCAACATAAGGTACTTCATGTGTATTTTTTTTGATATTATTTTATTAATAAGTAAGATAAGAAATGCATTTTGAAAAGTGTAATGGTCAGTCTTCAACCATCTGTTTCTCTGAAAATGGCATGATTGAGTGCTTAGAGGCTAAAGATCGAGTCAGGGCTTTATTGAAGAGACAGTTTGGTTGGTGTTTGAGGAAGACCTCATTCACTCCTTGTCATTTTTCGTCGAAAATGGTGTTTAAAAGAAGTCTTTTTAGGTTTTGTTAATGCCAGATGGTATATAAAGGCTGCTAGTCATCAAAACCATTGATGAAAGGTCTTCTCCATTTTGGCTGATGATGTTAGTGAGTAAAAGGCCGGCAGGTACAAAACACAGGTCACAGGGCACAGGTCATTGTTTTACCAATACAGAAAGTATCCTAAACATTCATGAGAGCTAACCTTAAGCCTAAAAACGTTTGTTTAGGCCTAATTAGGCCTAAGGTTAGCTTTTATGAATGTTTAGGATACATTCTGTATTAGTAAAACAATGACCTGTGACCTGTGACCTGTGCCCTGTGACCTATGTTTTGTACCTGCGCGTAAACGGCTGTTTGTTTGTTTGTTTTCTCCCCTACTCACTATGCAACTTAACATTAACCCAGAAATGGCACAATGACAACTTAATGCCTTGTGACAAAAAAATGTCTGTTGAGCATACATAATTTAAGTTATACAAACAAAAGAAATAACCTTAATCTTCTTCAGTTTTGGGCATCCCTGCCTCGTTTTGTTTTTGCTGTTTCATTGAAACGTTTTTAGATTTTTTTGCGTTTCACTTGATTTGGTTTCAGTTCCCAGTTCAGTGAATTTGGCTAAATATCGTGACACAGTGAGCCCCTATAATTATAAAAACTTTCTTAAGAATTAAGGCAGTAAAAATTACTAAGGAGGAAAAGCTGAGTTACTGTATCGATCTACTAAGTTCTGAACGTATTAAACACGATTGTTGAAAACTCCAGTCTAAATTAGACTTTATACTGGCCATTAATGCTTTTACTTACAGTTTGAACAATAATAATTATTATATCTTCTTTAGTGTGTTCACAGAGATGTTAAACCAGAGAATATTCTTATAACAAAAGATGGTGTCATTAAACTCTGTGACTTTGGATTCGCTAGAATACTAAGTAAGTATGCATGTGAAGTTTTTTTGCAATGAAAACTGCAAGCATGTGCTTGAAGAGATGGCAACTACTGTTTAATGTTAAAAAAGAAAGTGTTCTGTGTAATGATTAGTAAGATGTACGTATGAGTTTGCATTTTATATCAGAAACACAGGACTTCCTAATTCAACTTTTTAATGCATGCTAACTATACCGTGGAAAGAAATTGCACAATATTATAAAAAAAAAGAACAAAGGGATCATAGAAAACTGGCAGGTACACAAGTTGGACGGGATAAACTCAGATTGCTCACCTTGAATCGAGCGAAGAACAGTTGTAAACCAAAATTATTCAACGTTTGCCCCGATTTCACCAAGTTGAGCAGCGCGAGTTGATCCGGTCCAACTTTTGTACCTGTCTACAGCTGTTATGAGGGAGCTTACGCAAGAAGGAGGACGGCAGATATGAGAACGCCACAAAACAATAGGTTTAATTAGCAAAAACAAAAGCTCTGCATGTGCTGCTCTGCACTTCCTGCATGTGCATTTTGCATTTTGGTACATTTCTTTGCCGTCCTCGTCCTGACAACAAAGTGAATTGACCAAATTTGAGGTTGTGTAGAGGATGTCAGAACCTAACGAAACACTTTAATTCTTTTCCCAAACAAGCACACCGTCCTACCAATTTTATTCCTACAATGCTGATACACACTTTCCATTCCAAACGACTTGGGGTTATAACGAAATTATTAAAATAACGGGAAATAATATTCTTAGACGACGTTCTCATTGGTGTCGGTGGCGTCGTCGTCGTCGTCCTTGTGTAAGCTCCCTAATATATAACTAGTGAAGGGGAGAGGAAGCAATTCTCTTTTCTCTTTGGAGGTGTATGATTAAGGTATGAAAATAAAATGTTCAACGTTGCATACAGTTTTGTTGCAGTCAGATAAAATTTTGAAACTAAGAAATATTGCCTGGATGGATCGCTGGGTAGAAACACAGCAAATTACCAGCATAAAGCAGTGCTCGAAATTAGCAGTCGTCCGGTCGTGAGACTTAACAGATTTTACTCTGATGCCAGATGATTTTACCTGTTAACTGGGGGTTTCTTAGGGCCCCCGAGTGGTCAATGGGTTAAACCCAGGCTTCCGCAAAAAACCACAGGCACACCCTAAGAACTATGGGCACTCCAATGCAATATGCATGTGATTGCATCTGAACACGGCATGGATTTAATTGTAGGGGGTTTTCCGATAAGCAACCAAG
>NC_090887.1:10356850-10359350 GCF_036669925.1 Montipora capricornis | reverse complement strand
TCAATGTTGTACCCAATTCAATTCTCCCGCGGTCAAGATTCCTGCATTATAGGGAAGATATCTGTTTACAAAACATTGCTTTTGTTATTCAAATGTATCAACCACAAGAACAAAAGATCCTTTGTTTCGACAGCCAATGAGGTTCTGGTTGGACATCAATGACAATAGGTGACGTCAACGATATTTTTCCTATAACGTAGCATTCACATTTAAATGGTATGGAAATACGTGGACCAAACGTTTTATTCCCAAAGAGCTTGAATTGGGTACAACGTTAAGTTAGCCGATTTGGTCTATTCCACTATCTCTTCGAAGTCAACGTTCGCGCTTTCAACACGTTTTGTATAAATTATAACAAAAGAGGATTCGACGAATCGTATCTTTGTAATTTAAATCGTTTTAAATATTGGAGCTGTTTGCACCGAAGAAGAAGGATTCCAGCGCAGGGAAGAGCATTTCGCCAACTCTTTATCTAGCTCTGCGTGGATCGTCTGAAAACTTACGTTAAGTAAACTCTAAGGGCTTTAAGTATCTGCTGTATTATATGTATAACTGTATGGAGAGGAAATTAAAATTTACAATTACGTAATAGAATTCAATCTCAATGCAGACAGTTTTCCTTTCTCGGAAAAGGCGCTTACGAGTCTCAACCAGTAAAAGCATGTAAACCAGGAAGGCAGCCACACAGCTCTGCACCATGTCGCTGAGAAACGCGTGTGATGTTGACACACCGTGTTCCGGCGGGTCTAAAACACAGGTCGCATTCCATAGGTCACTCGTTGCAGGTCATTGTCACAGGTCATTGTTGCAGGTCATTGTCACCCTCAATTTGGCTAACCCCAGGCCTAAAAACCAACCTTAGGCCTGGGGTTAGCCAAATTGAGGGTTAGGGTTACTTCCAATAGGTTAAACAATGACGTGCAACGAGTGACCTGTGTTTTAGACCCGCCGACCGTGTTCGGGCTTGTGTTCCACACTTCGTATGCACTATCGAGGGCATGAGATTCTTGAATGCAAGGCAGAGCACGAAGACGTCAGATGAACTTGTTATGTTATGTTATGTTATGTTATGCAACTTTGTATCATCTTTTCAAAATATAACCGTCATTGCTAAAAATTAGATTTGAACCAAGTAAAACTTAAAACATTTGTAAGAAGCCAGTGTAAGTTTTTTGTGATAAATCGAGGTTTTACAAGAAAGCCCTGAAATGTCCACTAAAACATCGAGGAAAGATAGTTTCATAAATAAAGCTAATAGACCTCGGCTTATCCAAGATGGCGGCAACGGATTTGAATGAGTTGAAATTGAACTGAACGAAAAACTGACACCAGAAACAGAAAGAGCACCTTTACTTTAGTAACCCTGTAAAGTTTCAGCGTATTAGGTGTAAGTTATATCAGCTGAGAAAATGTAAGTTGAAAGTTGACAAATTTAGACTTTTGTATGACTTGGGGTATACGCCATAACCCAATCATAAAGCACCATTTTTTTTTTGTCTTTTAACCAATGTTATCAGGGACTTTAATAGGGAGCTTTAGCAACGAAACGGCGACGGCAACTGCGTATTTAGTTGGCAAAAGCAATAGCTTTGCACGCTCTGCACGTGCATCTCTTTCATTTTTGTCCATTTTTTTGCCGTCGTCAGCAAAAAACAGGAAGTTTAAGAAACGACAACCGCCACGGCAACGACAACGCCAAAAAGCAGTAATATTATTGGTTAAAAGAACCAAAAAGATCATGCTGCACGTGCGGCACGCATTTTTTAACATTTCTCTCCTGCACTCGTCAAAAGTACTAAGTGAAATTACCAAATTTGAAGTTTTGACGACATGGTGGACAAACTACAGTGAATCTTTCAGTCTCGCTCTTTACTTCAAATCCGTCCGTACCAATCCAGTTGTAGGACCCTTGGCACATATTTTATAATATAAACAAGATTAAATAATCCCGAAATACTTACAATAGCTCAAACGTATATTTTGAAGTGACGTTTTCGTCCCCGAAGCCGTCGTGGTTTCTTAAACTCCCTAATAACGTGAAATGATCAAATTTGAGGTTTTAAGGAGAACGTCAGCGCTTGCGGAAAATTTTTCATTTTCCCTTCTAAATTGAGCGCCGTATATACTAGTATCGTTCTTGAGGGTTTGCCACACCTTTGCCACGTTAAAATGTTTGGAATGGTCGCGAAGCGATTACAATAACGCGGATTCACATTTAACGATGACGTTCTCGTTGCCGTTGCCGTCGTCGTTGCTAATAGGGAGCTTAAGATCTACGACGACGACGTCGACGAAAACGTCACCTCAAAATAGAACTTTGCTCTAGTAAAAGTCTTTCGCGATTATTCCATCTCGTTCACGTCGTACAATGTTGGCGAAGTATCCTAAAAATGAATTGGTACGAGCGGTTTCTGACTGAAAATAGAGAATGGAACATTCTCTGTTACATGCTCATGTTGTCGTCAAAACCTAAAATTTAGTGATTTCCCGTCGTCGTCAC
>NC_090887.1:10334350-10351850 GCF_036669925.1 Montipora capricornis | reverse complement strand
TTGGCTGATATATCCGTAACCATGACTACATCAATGTCCTCACACGTGAAAGATAAATTTAGTAAAGCCTGGTCTACATTAAAAAAAAAAACAACAACAACAACAAACGTTTACCTCTGGAGGAAGATTTACACTGTTCTTTCCATCTCCGCTTATTATCAGCAATTGGTGCTACCCAGGCCCTCTCCTTGCCCCCAGTCCCCTCTAGGCCAAGTTCACCCGCGACTTGTGAAGTCTTTGTTTCCAGTAAGATGTCTGACATTTCGGAACAAATATCGAATGCTGGTAACACGACGAATTCGATGAAACCTAAGGATGAAAAAACCGCGATTAAATGCGCTTGTACAATCCGTAGTTTTTCTTGCACCTCGTGCCTCGATTATGTTTGGCCAAGAACTAACTGGCGAAGAACAGCGTTTTGAAATGATACTTGGAGGCAATGAAGAGGACGAGAAAGCCGCCAAAAAACAATAGATTGATGAAAAAGAAAGAGAAGAACCACGGCGCTGCACGCCCAGCACGTGCGGTTTAAATTTTGATACATTTCTTTCCTGTCATCTTCATTAACAACAACATCAGCACGAGAGCATAATTAAGCACGAGACACTCTTGAGCCGCTAACGGCAATGAGAAGTGAGTTGTTTTCCCTTTTAACTTGTCTTCAAAGAACCACATTTATATTGCTTAGTAGCTTTTTTCTATTGCAGACGATTACTTTAAAACTCTGGGAGACACCACTATCCTGCATGCCAAAAATTCACTTCCGATTGGCGTCCATGGCCCAAAAACATCGCGTGCAAAAGCTCCCTATTGTCAACGCCGTAAAAGCCAATTTAATTTCAGGAGGATTGGGTCACGTTTTACAAGCGAAAAGAGTTGCAACAATAGGACAATCATGTAAAAATAAGAAAATTGTATTTTCCCTACTTGACAAATTTGTAGTTACTGTTAAAAATAGTACAGAATCGGGAATTAATGTTGCTGAAGGGTGAAAATGCCCTATTCCTTCCCAAATTCTCTTCCTAACTATCCATATGAACATGCAACTCCTTATGAAACGTTTTAAGAGGGAGCTATTTCGAAATAACTTTTCGGAACATATTCTTCGTAAAAGTCAATTTTGAATAACATTAAAAAAGAAATTACACACACACAAACTGCGTTCCACCGTTCGCCAAATAACCCAACACTAAGGAAACTAAGAACTTAAAAGAAACCGTCTGGCTTGCAAAGCTCCAGCGTAAGTCTGACGTCACGGGCAAAAATCAATCTAAAATTGGCTCGGTAAAAATTAGCTGAAAAAAACACAACACAACTATATAAGGCTGTATGCTCCTTTTCATAGAATCCTAACATATTTTGGCCTTTAATTCTTGTTAGTCATTATTTGTGGCGTAACTCTTTCTTGTAGAGATAACGCAAATATTTACAATCTGTAAATTCTTTGGATCGGGTGATTCTTCTCAACAAAAGCCGAGAAACAATTTGAGGATCCCAAAGCGGTTTAATGAAGGACACAGTATACTTTATATAAGACGCACCTAACTGACTCTCTGGAATGCAGGTAACAGACCGATCACATAGTGGTGAAATAGGCAAGCCAAGCTCCAATTCACGATCTCCCTGAGACAACACATGATATTCATGATCATCAAGATTAACTACGCATTTCTTACTATATAAGGCGGTATGCTTTCTTTGCATTCACATTTACATTATTGGGGAGCAAACAACAATAATTTAATCTCATTAGTATCAGACATTTCTAGACTTATTTTTGTTGGATAAAAATCTGTGCATACTGATTCAAGTGGTACAGGAGCCAGATCTGCACGCTGACTGATGCGCATACACGGACTTCACGTGCCAGTAGTAAATTCCCTCGCGCCAAGAACACTCAAATCCTAGAATAAAGTTTTTAAAGCCTGGGCCAAACGAGGATGAGAGTTGCCGAGAGTGGTTTGCTCTCGTGAGAGTTACACGAGAGATCTCGTCAACTCTCAGTGCCTGGGCCAAACGAGAGAATACTCTCGTCTACTCTCACAAAAAATTTGAACAGGTTCAAACTCGATGAGAGCGCACGAATTTCGACGAGAGTAGCCGAGAGCACATGAGAGTTTCAGGCCAAACGTTGACAGTTAGTGTCTCGACGCTCGGCAATTTTCATCCTCGGTTGCTCCGGGCTTCGGGCTTCGGGTTTCAGAAAGCGAAACACTCTACTTATTTAAACAAGGCAGTTTTTTATGCTCTACAGCTACCTCAAGCAAGGGTTAAAGAGCTATCGTCCAGTCCTAACCTGACAGAAAAATTCTTCCATAATCCGAGAAGTCCATTGACGGTGTAGTTCCCAGTCTTTTGCAGGATTAGCAATATCGGATACGTGGAGAATGAATTCCAATGCATGGCTCTTTTCTATTTGACTTGTGAAAGCAAATACGATTCCCATTAGGATTAACAATATAGCATTTACAAAGCACATTTTCTCTATCATGTATTCAAACGAGTTTTACAATAGACCATTTTACAGTTCTGTGCTCAGTTACCAGGCCTTTGAATAAAAGCGAGGCCGGAATTGACCATACAAATTAAACCTCATTACTTTTCTTATGTAAATCATGTGTTTGTGACACTAACGAGTTGCCATTTACATAAGAAAAGCAGTGCGGTATGTATCAAAGCAAGGTCAACTCCAGCCTCGCTTTTATTCAAAGGCCTGGTAACTGAGCACAGAACTGTTAAAATGGTCAATTTTGAAAGAGGCCGGAAGTACATTGGGAACAACGTCTTAAAAAAGCGCTCATGTCCAGAAGGGCACGTAATTAAATGCACGCCCAGTTTTGACGTCAAACACGAAGTGTCCCTTTTAAGTCTAAGCCTTTGCTACCTACTTCCAACAATAAGGTAACAGTAAAGGTTAACGTTATTTTTAGCTTAGGGTAAATTCAGCTGTTCATCTTTACCAGAGGAGCAGCATTTGGAGGGGGGGGGGGGGGGGGCACTTTGCAACGTTAATCGTCTGTATTCCGAGACACGAGTCATGATGAAGTTGGGGAGAAGAGTAGAGGGACACTTCGTGACGCTTATTGAAATCTGTATGAATCTAATTAGGGGTATTTCTGGACATTGAAAAGTGGAAGAAAATGGGAAGAAATGGGAAATGAGAGAGAAAAATGAGAAATGAAATGGGAAAAAGTGGACGACAAAATGGGAGGGGCGCAGAAAAAAGGAAAAAATAAGCACTGGACATCCTGTAATGGAGAGATCAGTCAAATCAAAGGAGATCCCATCAAATAATGGTTTTTGATGAGTGGGAAACTGACCTGACCAGGGCCCGGTTGTTCGAAAGCGGATTAACTTAATCCAGGATTAGCGTAAACTTTTGCTTCATGTTTTCAACTTTTTGGTAAAAGTTTCTTTTGCTTATTTCTGTTGTTCAGGATTGACTTCTAATGTAAAGTTTTGCCGAATATCAGCGTTGAACAGCATTTGGGAATAGAGAAATGAACTCCTTGGTTAATTTTTAATCCGGGATTAGCGTTGATCGGCTTTTGAACAACCGGGCCCAGGAACCCATGACCCGGAGCCTACAGCTCCCATACTGGGCCTATGTAACGGCATTTATACAGACCGATCTATTTTTAGACTATCTTTTCCGGAAAAAACAAAGGCAGTTCCGGTTCGGTGACCCTATGGTGTCAGCTTCATTTCTTGTAATTGGTCATCGGATCGGGCTCCGGTGGGAGTCTCATTAGCGGGAAATTCAATCTAAAAATAAATCGGTCTGTGAAAACGGCGTTACACGAACACAGTAGAGTTGTAGGCTCCGGGTCATGGGTTCCGGACCTGACTGAGTGGCCAGAGAAAAAAGAAACCTCTCGGATCAGAGCAGAGTAGAGAACCAATAAACGTAACCCTTACATCACGTTGACTCCAGGAATTTTGTATTCAGAAAAAAAAAGATGTTTTTCTGCAGACCATCAGCCTGTATACAAGCAGCTTGGTATATTTTCTTACCTCCCAAGAACTGATAAAGCTGCTTTCATCGTTCGAAGTTGTTCAAAGTGTGAAGACATATCTGTTGCTAAGACCATGTCAATTACCAAGGTCCTAATATCACTGGAAACGAAAGTGGCACAAAGAGCTGTGAGTTCAATTTTTACGGCTAGTCATATTTTTAAAATCGAAGAAATAATAATAATAATAAGGCTGCCAACACTGTTAAATAGTGCTCAATACACATAAGTGTAGAGCTAAATCGTAGAAAGGTGAGGCTAATGAAACCAACACATGATTCACTGTTACTCCGAGTTTCGTGCTTACGCACTCATCAGACAGTATTTAATAAAGAAAATTCCTATCACTTATAGACCGTACAGCAACATCACGAAGAGATGCGACCTTTGCGCGACAGAAAAACTAATGATAATTAACTCCAAGCCCGACGAACTGCTGAACAAAAGATCTGAACTTATCTCGAAGTGCCGCCACGAAAACAAGTTCTACTTAAGGAACAATTGACTGTCATCTATAAATAGACTTTCACTCACAACCCACGCCCTTAAATAGCTCACTCACGCCCATTGTAATTATGCAAATAACAATAACTTTTCTCACACGCTTGTATATAAGTGATAGGAATTTTCTTTATTAAATACTGTCTGATGAGTGCGTAAGCACGAAACTCGGAGTAACAGTGAATCATGTGTTGGTTTCATTAGCCTCACCTTTTTTTAGCCTCAATATTTTTTTGGGAAAATAGGGTCCATTCAGCGGGGAAATTTCCGAAAAAAAAAACCTCAAAAGGAACTTTCAGGCAAAAAGTAAGTTGCTGACCTTACTTGTCTTTATTTCCTATATGAACACAGAAATCTTGTAAAAGAAAACGTGGCAAAAACTATCTCGAAGTAGTATTTTTGTCCTTAATTTTCAAACTAAGGGAGGAGAATTTGTTAAAGATGTTCAGGCTTTTCACAAACCTGTATTGTTCTGGAGTTAAGCTTGCAAAGATATCTTTATCTCGCTACAAAATCAAACAATGACAATGTCAGTATTTAAAGTGCACTTAAGCTCAACTATTTTTCGTCGACAATGTTAGGGCCGTTTATACGAGAGAAAATAAGCCGCGGCTTACATAAGACGCGAACACCCCGTATAAATGGTACAAAATCTACGTTCACGGCTTTCTCAAGCCGCGGTTTATCCTGGCCTGGGAGTTTATACTCGTATAATTAGTTCCTTTCGCGTATTATGTACGCCGCGGTTTATTTTCTCTCGTATAAACGGCCCTAATATCTCCCCACCAAAAATGTGTTACCATTCTCACCTCAAAATTTCTCTCTTTACCTGCCGCGACCGGCAAGAAGAGCAAAGTTATCAAAACTAGCAGTAATTTGGAGCCACGACCGTGATGTGAGAGGCATGGGTCTACTTTCGATTTTACGTCACAAACTGCTTTGCAGTGCAAGATTTCTTTGAAAACAGGTATGCAAAGCAGTTTGTGACGTCGATTCAAGAATAGACCCATGCCTCTCACATCACGGTTGTGGGTCTAAATTACTGCTAGTTCTGCCAAGTTTACGTGGCTTACGCGGCACAGAAAGAGTCCTAGCAAATGTTTTTGAATGAGTGCCACCTTTGAGAGTAGTCCATTTTACAGTTGTATGCTTAGTTACTTGGCCTATGAATGAAAGTGAGGCTGGAGTTGTCCTTCTTTTGATAGAAACCTCACTGCTTTTCTTATGTAAATTCTTACTAATAAGCATGACAACGACACCATTAACATTAGAAAAAGAGGGAGGTCTGTATCATAACAAGGTCAACACCAGCCTCACTTTCATTTAAAGGCCAGGTAACTAAGCACACAACTGTAAAGAGGTCTGTTGTGGAACAAGCACAGGGTATGGAAGCCTGGAATCATGTCCAAACATAAATGTATAGTGCGCTGTGAAGAGAATATGAGGTAACAGATAGAATCCTTGTGCCCTGTGATAATTATTAAAAATTCATTATTAGATCGCGCTCGTGCTACGAAAGTCAATAGGGAGTTTAAGATCTACGACGCGACGGCAACGAAAACGTCACAAATTATGCATATTTAATGAGCAAAAACAATATCTTTGCACACTCTACACGTGCTTTTTGTACATTTCTTTGACGTTTTCTGCAAATCTGCGACGTGAAATTACCAATTCTCAAGTTTTTCAGGGAACGTGAACACAAGGCAGCGAATTTGAATTTTCTGTCGTAGCCTCAACACCGCACCTCCTAATTCAGTTCCTGGAAAGTTACACTAGTTTTTAGAAGTTAGACAAGCCGACATAATGACGAAAAAGATTAATTGACCTGAAGTTGCACTTTTAAATGACGTTTTCGTTACCGTCGCGTCGCAGATCTTAAACTCCCTAATAGGGAGCTTCAGCAACGACAACGGCGACGGCAACGAGAACATCACAAATTTGCATATTTAGTTAGCAAAAGCACAACCTTTGCACGCTTTGCACGTGCATCTCTTCATTTTTGTCTATTTTTTTGCCGTCGTCAACAAAACAACAACGTGAAATGACTAAAGGTTTTAAGGAGAACGTCAGCGCTTGAGGAAAAATTTTCATTTTCTCTCCTAAATTGAGGGCCGTATATACTAGTTTCGTTCTTGAGCGTTTGCGACACCTATTGCCACGTTAAAATGTTTGGAATAGTCGCGAAGCGATTACAATAGCGCGAATTCACATTTAACGATGACGTTCTCGTTGCCGTTGCCGTTGCCGTCGTCGTTGCTAAAGCGGCCTATTGAGTTTTCAGCAGAGACAAAAGGGCGGACGCGTTTAAGTGCGCCGATAACGGTAGAAATTTTCTTTCTTAATTAAGTACTCAATGTGAGTATTCTAAGAGAGATTTTCATCTACAAAAACGCCTAAGGATATTGCAGTTTTGCAGAGTATTCAACCTTTGTCTTGAGCCGATTAGCATAAATTCAGTTTTTGCTGTGTTTAATGTAAGTTTACTCGACACAAGACAATTATTGACTGAGTCGAGATCACGATTCAAAGCTTCTTCTCGGCGGTTATATGCAAGCAGGTGAATGAAGAATCACACTTACCGATTTCAAAAGCGTGAATGCGCAGCATAAATGATGGTTTTCTAGAACCGAACGATCATTATATAATAGAGCTAGATGTGACCTGAAAATGAACACAAAGTAAACCTGGATGAAGTCACTTCTAGAAAATGGCGAGGGGAACCTAGGACTGAATCAGGATGGTTTACAAGTTGTCAAAACAAAGACCGTTTTGTCCAGAAATCCAAGTAACAGGGCATTTCCGAGTTAATGGCTGCCTCCTCTTCAAAGCGAGTCTAAGTGCAAAGTTTTTGTGATGGTAATTAGTTCTACTTTACATTTGAATAAAAACTAATTTTCATAAGAAAAACTTCGCACTTAGATTCGCTTTGAAGAGGAGACAGACTTGAACTCCGAAATGGCCTATTCACTACTTGCACAAATCCCATAATACACCTCTTTCAAATCCCCAAAAATCTGCATAGGCATTGTTTTCGATTTCTCTTGCGACATTTTCATTTCCCAGGAGAAATTGCAAACAATGGTTATGCAAAAGTTTTGGGGGGTAATAGCGGTAAATTATGGGATTGTGCAAGTAGTGAATTAGAAGCAAGCTCTATTTTGATATCAACACAAAGTGTCCTTTTAAGTCTAAGCATTTCCTTCCTATTTTCAACAATAAGGTAAGGGTAAAGGTTAGCGTTATTTTTAGCTTAGGGTAAAATGCAGCAGTTAATCTTTACCTAAAGAGCAGCATTTGGGGGACACTTTGTGACGTCAATTGTCTGTATTCCGAGACACGAGTGATGTTGACATTTCTGAGCATAGCTTAGCAAAGAAACTTGCGACCTAAAGAATTCTGATTTTTGAGTCATTCCTTCTAAAGCTACTTGCATTGATACTAACATAGAAACTAACCAATTTAAAACAATAAATAAAGAACAGAGATTTCGGAACTAGCTTTTTGGCCAATCATGGCGGGCGCACAATCTGAGAAATGTAATAATTCTCAAAAAGAAACCTTACAGCAAATTACCTTGAATTGACATGAAAGTTATTCGTCGTTCCCGTGTGTTCGACATCGTGTATAATGGCGGAAAGAAGAATAGCGAATATTTCCAACTCACTCATACAGTGCTGCAAGTCAAATCAACAAGTATTGGTTCTTAAATATAGAGGGAAGCAAGGTTTCTAAAGAAAAAATAAAACATCTAGATTTTCCCCTTGGAATACGCGATAATTTTGGAATGACAGGAGAAGATTGTTTCCTGCGGAGTCAGCATGGACAACAAACTCTCTTGAATACAAAACATAAGAAGGAGATATATTTGTAATAGCGTTTCAGGCGAGGCCCCAATACTCAATACAACATTGTCGAATAGACTTATCTATTAGAGGGTAATGTGAAGTGCTAGTTTTCTACCCATATAGACCACGTGAGCGTTAGCCCTACTAAAGGAATTGGGCCCACAAAAGGACAGAGAAAAACTCTGACCAGGGTGGCAATTAGCCTGCGAACAGCAGACGCATTTCCGGTCGTCGCTTCTCTCCCTCCTTTTTCGGAGGGAGAGAAGCGACGACCGGAAATGCGTCTGCTGTTCGCAGGCTAGGTGGCAATAGGGAATAGGGAATAGGGTGGTTTCCTGCCTTTATTAAACCTAGTCATGTGATCTCTGGTCACGCGATCGCATATCTTAGCAGGGAGAGAGAGCGCAGTGGCGCAGTGGTGAGAGCAGTCGCCTCCCACCAATGTGGCCCGCGTTCGATTCCCGGTACCGGCGTCATATGTAAGGTGTTCCGTGGGTAAACAAATTCAATTTCGATTTCCAGCGCAAAAAAACTGCTTCCCAGTCGGACGGGTAGACTAGTAGCTCTCTGTTCAAAACTAGTTTGTTCATCTCCAAGAACCGAACACAGACCTTCAAACGTGGACTGAAGCAATTTATCTGATGAACTCGTTAGAATCAATCATATTTCGTGCGGCCTTTCAAAGTTCCTTGGTGGGTGAAATTCAACGCTCTTGTAGAAAAATGCCGAACCTCCTATATTCAAATCCTGTGCATCACCATAGTATTTACGAACTTTATGAACGAATTTTCTGATAGCGAGTACAGCGAACTCTACCACCCTTTCCTAACACAGGTGTCCCTCCAATTCACACTATGCTCTTCTATTTTTATTAAATAAATGCTAAAGGTCCAGCATTCAAATCGTGCTGAAGTTTACAATCGAATATTGAGCTTTGCTTCGATGTTAGTTGAAACGAAATTTTCATTTACTATTCGCATCCATTTACCTCCTCATCAAGAGCTGAGCTGATAGACTGAGTGGTTTACCAGAAACAAAAGAAATGTTTGGGAGAAAAAATGGCCAACGCCCGCACCTTGGATGCATGATGTGTTATAAAAATAATATATTGTGATTGGCTTACCATCAAGCCGACACGTGACAAGAAATAATGCACAGAATGCGCTACGTCCGTTGCGTGTAGCTCGTTGTGATAAGGATTCTTGGGCTTCTTATATGCGTCCTCTATACTCAGTAAGAATCGATCTAAAGTTCCAGTGGTAATCTGTGGGAGGTAAAGTACAATGTCGTTACACTTGGGGCTTTAAATTTACTGGAAGAAGGCGATCGTGTCAATTCGAATTTTGTAAGCAATTATTGTAACACGTTCCGATCTAAGACGGCGGTAACACCCTTGCAAACAAGCGCTCGTGATTCGCCAAAATGAGATTTGTACGACAAGAGCAAGAGTTGGTTCTAAAGCATAGCGCTCGCAAGACCTTTTTCCCTGACAGAGTAATGCAATTAGCTTGAGCAAAACTCCTTTCAAAGTAAAAATTACTATAGTCGAATGCGGTGTTGCTCTCCATCCACAAATTGTACTGCATTACCTTAAATTTTGTTTGCAGATCATAACGCGTGAAGAGTTCGTGTCCTATGTATCGAAGAGGATGGCCTCCTGTCACTTCGTTAAACTTGAAGGGATCAAAGGTCCAGCTGTCTAATTTCTATGAACAAAAATTAATATACATGACGAGGAAAAATTCACATATATAAGGTAAAAACTTAGCGCTGACGTGGAAAAAATCACGCTTCACCACGCAGAAATGATATTAGAGCAGTTTTAGTTTAGTTGGCTTTTGTCGGCTTAACGAAAATGTAGTTATTGGCTTTAAACTCTCGCGCTATATTTTCATCCAATCAGAGTTTAAGCCAACAGTATTTGGTCGCTTGGTTTTTCCCGCGCTTAAAGACGGCTGCAAGAGTTCACTTTTCGTCGATGACTGGCTAATTTACTGTCCTGTCTCTGTCGTAATTGGCCAAAATAAAAGCCATTTGAATGATGCCGTAAATTTCTACCGACACCAGAGTGCTTCGAGTGGCTTCTATGTTTACTACAATTTTACCAATTTTCTTTTTCCTAGGAGGGTAGAAGAATCTGAACAGGGAAGAACTTCTAGGAAGTAAGATGTCGACCTCATGCAAATGACCCATTATTTTATTTATCCAGTTAAAAACAGCTTTATTGTTTCCTTTATCCAAAATTCGGTTCATTTAAAGTGCTACTATGATCAAGAAACCACTTCATATTTTTCTTCACATTTTGAAAGAGTGATTGCTTAACACCTGGCTGGCAAAATTTAGGACTTTAAATTTTATACGAAGGCTGTTTACTTCGTTTGAGTGTAAGTTTTGGATTTCACGGTCCTCCATTACTCACGTTCTAAACTGACCGATTGGACCTCAGAGGGTGGAACGTCATTTTCTCCTCGATCCAGCTCTCTCAAGATTTTAAAGTTAATAATGGCGGACCAGTAAATAGAAAAATTCCATTTCAAATAAAGAAGTGTCTTTTGAAAATCAAGGCTTAAAACTTGGGTCACTTAGCTTCAAGTTAACATAGTCTTGAAATCCAAAGAAATAGAAGAATTTAAAATTTATTTGTCATAGTATGACGTCTTCATGCAAATAACCCGTATCTTTTTACTAACTTTAATCTAACTAAAACCGCTTTATTTGTTTGCCTTACTTTTAAAAATACCTTTAAATAAACTTGAACTTCCTCGGGAACTTTTAGTTTTGATCTCTCGGTCATGTTTTGATAAATTCTGCCAAAAGAAACAAAGAAGATTGTAAATTAGGGAATTTCTCGAATCCCGGAATCTCAGGGTTTGAGTTGTCGGTTCTCTACTCTGCTCCAAGAGCTCTTTCTCTGGGTACTCCGGTTTTCCCCTCTCCTCAAAAACCAACATTTGATTTTATTTGCGTCTATTTGTTGATTTTAGTTTACAGTGTCCCCAATTAGTGCTCCAGTGTTAGAACGACTAGACACTTAAACTTTCTTTCCTTTCCTTTCCTTTCCTTTTTTCGGAATATTAAGTTATGAAAACAATCGTCCTCTGAAGATTAAAAATTATACATCAACCTCGTTAACACTTACTTGTTTACGTACAGACTAGCTTTTACAGCTTGCACTACGCTTCGAAACGTGTGTCTCCGAGCCAAGCTCTTTCTGCGCATGCCTGGCGTGGTTCGTGCAAAAGTGGTGGCGATCCATTCTCGAACCTCTTCGCTGACGTCATCGGAATAAAGACCCGATTCTATCTCCCCGTCTATATCACTCATTGCCCCTGTTGAACTTCTGGAAGAAAATTACAGTTGCAACATTTGTCATTCTAAAGTATTTATTTTCACGGTTGTTCTGCATCGCTTGAAAGGACTCCACTCCAACAAAAACAATCTTTAAATCACAGGAAGTAATGTTTGAAATGATATTTTCCTTTTTTTACAGAAAGCGTTTGTATCCGAAATAAATGAATCTCACACATGTCCAGGAATACCCGTAATGGGCCCATTTCACTTTAATGGAAAGCAAACCTGTTTAAATCGTCAAAATGGCTTTAGAACGACTTTAGAACGCCTCAGCTGCCACGAAGACTTCAAAATAACACAAGAGCAAACTAAAGTAAGTTTCTTTTATTTAAATCCTTTACTACAAGTTGAATTTAGAGCGATTTTCGAACCGTTTCATACATTCTCTTGAATGGCTCAAAACGTAACGCAATACTGTCACGTATGTAAATCACAAACAACGTCTGGGCCGCCTGTGAACAAACTCGTACTCGTTCTCGTCCTCGTCCTAGAATCTAAAGGTCCCTAATTATCGTCACAAAGTGTATCTCAAATGCTGTTCCTCAAGTAAGGATAAACAGCTGCTTTTACCGTGAGCTAACCTTCACCCTTCAGCTTATTGCTGGAAGTAGGTAGCAACGACGTTGGATTAACGAAGGGACGCTTCGACGGTGTTCAGTAGTGTAGCAGCTCTCGTAACCTGCTTTCGTTTGGTATTGTAAGCAGATTTTATTGTTTTTAAGTCTAAGGCATTGCTTCAATTGTTTAGTCTTTTGTTTTGGGATGGGGCTGGACAATCTGTGAGCCAGCGAGCTATGCGAATTTCTAAGCACCCATTTCAAATAGTTTGGGATAGGGTAGCGACCCAATCACATTATACATTACGAGAGCTTACACTTCAACCTTTGTGTTAGATGTCAAAATTGGGCGTGAATCTAATTAGAAGCATTTCAGATGAGTCTCGGAGAAGCTTAGTTCTATTTTCAAATATCCCCGGGCGTCGCCATTTTGAGTAATTGTGAAGTGTTACGGTTCACTTATTGCTAAGATGAAAAAGTTATTTTCGTCAGAGCAATATGGCAACTGTAACAAGGCACTACTATCCAAAATGCTGGCGTGCGATTCATTTGAAAGTGAAAATAAGATTCTAAAAGTACTCTTACGAGCTGTCGATGATGAACGACTGATCTTCCCTGAGGGAGGATTGGGTTGCTCTGTCTCTTAGCTAAAGTTGGCTCTTAACAAATAGACCATTAAAATGATAAAGAAATGATAAAGCCGACGCAGGTCCAGGTTGCGGACGATTGCGTGACAAACCAAAAAAAATCACAAATCATTCTGCGTGACGAACCAAAGAACGCCTACCGTGAAGGAAGACACAAACAATCCTGCATCCTGATATAGCTAAGAGGTCAAGTTTAAGAGGGTTTTTTTTAGCAAGGAGAAGCTGGAGTCGTTGTCGCCTGAGGGCGCTGGGTTGGCAATTCAACTTCCAGCATTTTGCGATGCGCCGATCAACTTGAAACTTCAACATACCCCCTTCCCAGGAAAACCCCGGGTATTTGAACTTTTGACGACTGGATCGTTCAAATTCCCGTCCCATCGGCCTAAAATGGTGTTCAAATGCCCTACCCTATTGTCGGATTTGTCTGTCAAACTCTACTACAGAACAATCGTTGTCGGCTCCTGTTTGTATAAACATGCCAACACACGTTTTCGCCAGGACTTGAGCTACTACAAAAACACAACTTTAATATTGAGACTATCAAAATGAATTAATTAAGTCGGACAATGTCAATAAGCAAGTATAAGCTGCTCTAACTCCGAAACACGGCAAAGGTTTTTTAAAGAGGGTACTGTATACTTATCGACAACAAAGCCTAGAGCGTTACGACTGCATGTATTTTACATTGTTCGGTGTCGTTTGATTACCTCTGACAGAAACGTACAGGTTTCAGAAATGAAATGAGGCTGTGAAAACGTACCATATTGTATTCACTCTATAGTATGACAAAGACGAGTTACGCAGCCAAAATTCCTTTGAAGACAACTTTTGACGACCTTTTTTGTAAGCCAATCGCTCACAAATGCTATATATTTTCCTTTATGTTCCATCTCGTTCAAACATGTGTTTATAGCTGATATTGACTTCGGTGCCCGAAAAAAAAAATGATTTGAAACCTGACACTTCCGGTTCAATTTTCCCCACCCACCAAGGCAAAGGTCAAATTCCCCACTCCCCGGGCACATAAAATAGTGAAATGCCCGGGGTTTGCCCGAGAAGGGGGAGGGGGATGTTGAAGTTTTGATTTCATCGGCGCATAAATTGCCAACTATTTCTTTTTTAGTCCAATCGCAATTTCGTTCATTTGAATCACTTCTTTCTCCACAAGACCTAGCAAGCTTTCAGCTTTCACTTCAGAATACCGCAAAGCAAATTTGTAAATACCTCGACTCCTTTACTGGTGATGTCGAATTCGCTTTGTCCAACATGGCAACTGCTCTTCCAAGCTCTTGTTTCATGTCTGTGAGTGATAAAGCGTTTCCCGTGTTTAACTGCTCCATGATTTGATGCAGCCTATAGGGAAAATATACTTTATAAGCCAGATCTGATTTGATAGTGTCTTTTATAAACCACACGAAGTTTACAGTCCCCTATCGCCACTATCCTTAAAACATTACTTGTGTCTAGAATTACAAGCGATAAACGATGCAAACTGGCTCCAAAACCAACTCTGAGAGTAAAAAATCACTTTTAGATGACGGCAGCCGAAACTCTTCCTCGTTATCTATTTCGAAACTTCGTGAAGCTCTTCTAAGGATCGCGCATCTTATTACATGTAATAATGATCTTAACAATGACGATATTTGTGATCTTTGTGCGTCAGATTTAAATTTACGTTCCTGTAAAAGATCTTATATCAGAGTTATGGTTGTAAGGCAAGCTTGTAAGATAGCTTGAATTCTATCATTGAAATGGGAGTACAAATATATAGAGACTTTTTATAATAATCACACCTCTTGTAATTCAGTTCATAATTTGTTCACCCTCAAAAGCAATGCATCTTACTGAAGTATCTTCCGACCAAATCACCAGAAAAACTTTCATACTCCACACTTGAGGAAACAGTAAATTATTCCTAAAAACAGTTCTTACATGTACATTAGCGGACGTCCAAATAGTCAATTATCCGAGCGTTTTATCACTAGCTCTTTTGGGAATTGACAAAACGCTAAAAGAGTCTGTTTGTTTTGTAGCCGATTAACTACGCGCAAAGTGTGAAAAATGACTTATGGGAATTGAGCTTAATGTTGTTGTCTTGTGTTTAAATACTTGTTTTGTTTTTCATTCTCAAAAAGCTAAGAGCTATCTTTTGTAAGAGCGACCACTTCTTCGAAAGTAATGTAATGGATCGTGTTTAACGGTCAATTCGATCTGAGATAAAGACTCGACTTGTATCCTCTTGTATCTCACTCACCCTTACAAACACTGGAAATGCAAAAAAAAAAGCAACTTAATAATTAACGCTGTTGTTTTACGGCGTTGCCGTAAATGCCATGCACTCTCCGTGCACTGAATTTCAAAATTCTTAGGTAATGCCTCAAGTTTTGCAGTGCCAATTATAACGCATGCGCTTAATTAACTTTCCGTGTACTTGTCCTCATGCGATCCTTTGAAATCACAAAGATTGTTTGTGCCGCCTTATATAATCAATGATCTAACCAAAACAATTAGTGTTTACACAAAGTTGTGCGTCATTCTTGAGTATGTAAAGTTTCCCGTCCACTTCAGTCTAACATGACGCCTTGTTGCATTGATAACTATTTTTATGACGTAACCTTGTGGCAATATTGTTTGTTTCTGTTTGTTTTTCAAAAAACTAGAGCTTATAAAACAACTACGGCATCGAAAAAAGAGATTTCACGAGCAAACACAATGGCTTCGCACTTCTTGAACTTTGCATTACAGTATAAAGTGCCGAACAAAAATTGGCCTAAGGGCAGTTATGGTATCACCCAGCATTTTTCAAAGTCTCCTTGCATTACAGCTGTTTTCGATCGTTTGGCCTCCAATGCGAAGCGCCAACCATTTTTTGACATTATAACGCCAAGCCGCCCACAGTAGCAAGAGAGAATAGGCCAGATCTACTGGGCCCTTCTTTGGACGAACCGTGTGCGGTTTTCTCAGTCAAACTTCCACGAAATTTTATGAAGGAGGCCAGGGTTTTCAGATTTATAGCCCTTACCAGCAAAAAGACTTGTCAATCTAATCATTCACAGATGAAATTACAAAGGCATAATTTCTCCTCAGTTATTTAAAATCTCTATAATAGTGTTGGTCCGCCCTGGAGTTTGCCGGGCAAACGTTTGTCGATTAGGATACGGTTGTAGGCTATAAATCAGTCCAAACATGCATGATATCTCAGTTGTTAAAGAAAACCACCTCAAAGCCTCAGCTTATGCAAAAGTAGAAGTCGGTAGACCAAATTGAAATAAGGTATCTTGCCAATGATGGCCGGTGATATGTTAGCGCCGGACACCGGTTTGGAACCGGGATACCCTCAGCGAACGTTCCAGAAGCTCCGTGATGCTGACCTGGTCCGCAAGAGAGAGGCAGCTGAACACTGGAGCATCTAAAAAGGCCATCACTGGCACCGCCAAACCAGCTATTGACAAATTCGCAATCGAATTCTCTTTCACTCACGAACTGAATTCTAGCAATTTTCCTGTAACCTTATTTAACGCTAAAGTAAATCGACCCAGACATAAATATCCAGCGTGAGGCTGACTGCAAACAAAGTTGATACTTCAATTTGGTATTTCATACATTCTTTGAAAGTTATTTACCTTAAATTATTCGATCGTTCACCTTAAACCTTTTAGAAATATTCTTCCTTGGGCAACGTCAATGTGGAGAAAAGAGGCGAAGCATGCTTCCTTGTCAAAGTTATTCAGCCCCAATTGTTTTTCTTTCAAGACAAACAATGCATATCTGTTACACAGGTTAACCTTTGCTATGCCATTAAATTGATGACAGTCCACTAGTACAATTAGACAAGTTGGCGCGCCTTGCGACTGTTTGGCAGAAGAAACCTATTACGTGGGATGCCACAAGCAGACCACGTCAATAATCTAGTTTTTTTTTTCTTCATCGTGGTCACAAATGTGCATACCCCAGGGATAGTAGATTAGCCGCTCGATAAGAATCCCGTATGATACAACAGGAACCATCTCGCTTCGAACTCGGGCTGCGCGCCCCGGGAGCGAGTAAGTTCCCACTGAGCCATCGAAGCAACTCTGATCACGTGATAGTTACCCTGGATAACGGCACGAACTCCCCGTACGGCGATTAGAAATCCCATTCTTCTCTCAGTCTTCTCTGAGCGCGCGCGACACCACTCTGTTCTCAAGCTATTGCAAATCCTTTCCGCCCGAGATGATTAACCCTCACATCTAAAAGTATTTGATAAAGTGGACAGATGTTTTTTTTCTTTGAGAACGGCAAGCTTAAAGGTAAGAAGAATTTTCTAAGTTAATTCTAGACCTTGCTTCGGGCTTGTATGTTTCACTATGAACATTTAACAGGGATGGCGCAGTGGTGAGAGCACTCGCCTCCCACCAATGTGGCCCGGGTTCGATTCCCGGACTCGGCGTCATATGTGGGTTGAGTTTGTTAGTTCTCTACTCTGCACCGAGAGGTTTTCTCCGGGCACTCCGGTTTCCCCTCTCCTCAAAAACCAACATTTGACTTGATTTACTTTCATTGTTCATTTCAGTTTACAGTGTCCCCAATTAGCGCTCCAGCGC
>NC_090887.1:10309350-10329350 GCF_036669925.1 Montipora capricornis | reverse complement strand
ATCCTATTTCTACATCCATCCTTCTGAAATTAGTTGCCTCCCGATCCCTCATAGGGCAGCTTCCTATTTTTTCTCTGAATGTCGACATTGAAGTTCTCTGTTGGTCTCTTTCCCTGTTGCAGTGTTAGTTAGCAGTTCCCAGGCCCCACTGCCCAAAAGTTTGTTCCCAGACCTCTCCGTGACTGTCTGCGACGTTGCAATTTTGCTTATTGTTGGAATGATTTTGTTTCTTCTGGTTATTCGTTTTCACTACACATTGCTCGGGATTTAAGTTGAAAAAGTCAACGAGATTTCATGAATACAACAATTCCTTCGATGCAACAACTTTTCTTTCTTTCCTTGTTTTAAATGGCTGATCTTTTAGTGTGTTTTCAGATAATTAGAAGCAAATTGACTGCGAAATTTGATGACTTAAAACCTCTCCCATCTTAAGATACAGAGGACTGATTGTTACGGGACTTTCGAGAAACGGGCTCCAGGGGCCTGTTTCTCGAAAGTCCCGTAAACTTCTCGGGCCCGAAAAGCCGTCTGTGAAATTGCCAACCGCTTGTTTTGGAAAGCCGATCTTTTAACATGTCTTCAAGCTAACAAAAAGAAAAATAACTGTGAAGTTTGACGAATTAAATGCTCTCCATTCTTGAGTTACAAAGGGAAATTGTGGCACCCGAAAATGGCTCGTAAAGTTTCGGGACTTTCGAGAAACGGCCCTCAGGCGTCTTTCAAATCATGCAAATTAACGCGCAAAGGAAGTTGGGAATATAATACAGACATCAAATGAGCCAATCACATCACAAAGAACGAAGCAAAGTAATTCCTTTGACCAATCGCAGAAGACGCAGGACATGAAATGAGCCAATCATATGGCAATGCAAACGCATGCAACCGGCGCTAAAGCGCGGGAAAACACCAGCCAGCCAATCACAGTTGTTTTTGCTTTCTACGTCTTGCTGATGGCTGAGAATGTGGTGTAAAATTTTTCAGCCCATCACTTGTGCGTAGCAACGCAAGATCCAAGAAATCACAAAAGTGCTTTCGGAATTATGGTACGAATGAGAGCACAGCGCAGGTGGTGCGGCGCGATTTGAAGAAAAGGGAATGACCTTGAAAAAACTTCTTTCCTGGCACTTCAAGCCGCTCAACGTTGCTAGGATTGCAATGGATACTTATTAAAGCGCTACTAAAATCCTATTTCTACATCCATCCTTCTGAAATTAGTTGCCTCCCGATCCCTCATAGGGCAGCTTCCTATTTTTTCTCTGAATGTCGACATTGAAGTTCTCTGTTGGTCTCTTTCCCTGTTGCAGTGTTAGTTAGCAGTTCCCAGGCCCCACTGCCCAAAAGTTTGTTCCCAGACCTCTCCGTGACTGTCTGCGACGTTGCAATTTTGCTTATTGTCGGAATGATTTTGTTTCTTCTGGTTATTCGTTTTCCCTGCACATGGCTCGGGATTTAAGTTGAAAAGTCAACGAGATTTCATGAATACAACAATTCCTTCGATGCAACAACTTCTTTCTTTGTTGGACAAAAGATAAGAAGGATATAGGTTCTCTTACTTGGTTTCTTGTCTGTTCTCCTTCTTTCTTTTTTCTTTCTTTCCTTGTTTTAAATGGCTGATCTTTTAGTGTGTTTTCAGATAATTAGAAGCAAATTGACTGCGAAATTTGATGACGTAAAACCTCTCCCATCTTAAGATACAGAGGGATGATTGTTACGGGACTTTTTGAGAAACGGGCTCCAGGGGCCTGTTTCTCGAAAGTCCCGTAAACTTCTCGGGCCCGAAAGGCCGTCTGTGAAATTGCCAACCGCTTGTTTTGGAAAGCCGATCTTTTAACATGTTTTCAAGCTAACAAAAAGAAAAATAACTGTGAAGTTTGACGAATTAAATGCTCTCCGTTCTTGAGTTACAAAGGGAAATTGTGGCACCCGAAAATGGCCCGTAAAGTTTCGGGACTTTCGAGAAACGGCCCCCAGGCGTCTTTCAAATCATGCAAATTAACGCGCAAAGGAAGTTGGGAGTGCTCTTATCACGAAGGGCCTTTCCGAGCGCACTGGAAGTTAATTCTCGAGATCTTAGAGGTTTTTACAGGTTTGGACACACGATAAAGCGAGCAAGCGAGAAAACCTGACATTCACGGTGATTCGTTGAGCTTTGCTGATTTCCACAAATCTTTGAAAATGACCCCTGAGGGACTTGTTATGGGCCGCAGGATTCCTCTCCTTGAAGGCCACATTCGCAGTAGAACCACATTAAATTTTTAACAGCGAACATAAGAAAATAGGAAACTTAATATACAGAAAACATATCACAAACAATAATTATTCTACTTCGAACCCCAAAAGAAAAAAAATTGGTAGTACTCAATTTTCTACTGGAGTCCCTTATTTCTTTCCCTCTTCTTGCTCGTGTCATCACTGATACAGAGCCACGCCGTATCATGCTAAATTAAGACAGAAAAATCGCTCCTTTTTCCCGAAAAATCGCAAAAGAAAAGTACAAAGCAAAGGTTTTAATCATACGGAAATGAAACCTTATCTCTTATCAACAGCTTGCTCGATTTGTTTTCAGAGTTGTTCTTAATCTTTTTGACAAATTTTAATTTTCCGTTCGTATTAACGCCATTTCTTGTGTAGTTTCGCGTTTTGTACGGAACATTGTTGTAACAAATAAATGCTGGAGTGTTTTCCTACAAGGAAAAGTACACACCGTGTGTACTTTTCCTTGTAGGCAAATTTCCCTTCTTTGTCAAAGAAAGGGAAATTTACCAAATATGTAAATTTTATCCCCTGATTCTTGCTTATCTCTTTAGGACTTCATTATAGCTCAAAGACCGCGCTTTTGCATTAATTCATACGACGTGGGTTCACAGACTTTCCTTCCTAAAAAAACACAATTCAAAATAATCTACAGATGTTCGTGTGACCTAATTCTAAATTGATCAACCGAGCCGAAATATGGTTTTTAATATTTGTTCGTCTAAAATTAAAAACACTTAAAAGATAAGCGTGTTTTGTGAATATTGTAAAATTAACGAAAGAAATACTTTCTATTTCTTATTTGATAGCGGCCAAAATCCTGGTATTAACCACAACTTTATAATCATTAGAAAAACAGGCGAGGAAATGATTCAAGTAGAAGGCACAATTATGCAATTTTGACACTTTTGTCTCCTTCAACACCGCAGTGGAAATCATTCAACGATTTCATGAAGTTAAAAATGTTGCCTTTTTTCTTCCTAAAGCCTCTAGAATTCTCGCGCTTTGTTCAGTGTAGCATAAGGCTAAGCAATAGAAAAAAAGAACGTTTTCACAAGTAACAAATATTGAATGAAACGCGCAGCTTTTGAAACGACTTCCTGTCGGCCACCTGTGTATATCATTACCGTCACCTAATTTCGAAAATGTTTCAGACTTAACTGAAAGCCACTTTTTGGAGGAAAATCCTCTCTTTACGAGCGGGGGCATTTGATCGATCGCCAAAAATAGAGAGACACATCACACTATTGTCCTCGTTTTTTTTTGGCGCAGATGTTCGAAGGAAAATGTGATTATATCATACACGTCTTCTGGCGTTCGTAATTGCGGTTCTCGCTGCATTAGCGGTTTACATAAATTCGTCATTTTGCACAGTCTTGCGGAGATCTTCATTTAACACGCGAAAACTGAACGTTGGATTTTTTTCCTCGAGCCTCTGTAAAATCACGAGATGTTACCACGGCAACTGGTGACCGGTTCACAAACTATTCCGAAAGAAAAAACTGAAGTTTATGGTGTGTTAATTGTTGTAGTCATAAAATGACTTCTAACTTTCAAATCTGTGAAAGCCGCTGCTAGGTAATTAGCGAGATATTTGCTTGTTTCAGATCTAATTAGCTTAGTAGCACAGAGAGATTTTGTTTTAATCTCGGTCGAGGTATCGCTCAAATCGCCACATACAAATAAATATGCTGTACCCGCTCTAAAGGAAAAATAAAGCGGGCTTTTAATTTCATTTTGTTTTGAAGCTTTTGACAACGATAAAACAATATGACAATTTTGCCAGACGAAGAAACTGGGCAACGAAGTGTATTCGACCGTTTATAAGATAGACGTTAGGCTTCGTATGTCAAGTTCTACCTCTCTTGCTTAACGATACAAAAAACATGCAAAACATCGTATTAAAGAAACAATTCGGAAAAACCCAAAACAGTAGCTGATGAATATAAAAAAGATTGGTGAATAAAATATTCTCGAGGAATCGCATATTAAGTATTTGAAGTGCCAACTTATTAATAATTTCCTGAGGTCTTTTTTTAAAGAGCATCGAGGAAAAGCAGTATTCTCTTTTGGGGAATTTTGTAAAAGCCGCGTATATAAATGATTAAAAGAGGGACGAAACTATAGGAGGGAAGTTGTATTATGCGCCTTAATATAAACACAAAAGATTTTCATGAATTTTTATAAATAAACTGGTTCCGTTTAGTGTTAGACTGCTCTAAAATATAAAAAAAAGTGGCAAGGCATACCCAGGGCGCACGTGTCCGAGGCCAGTTGATCAACATCATAGACGTAGCACTGGTTTGCTTCCGATCCCTTCACGCAGACTGATCCCATGTGTATATGAGTGATGTCGGGAACGAGCCAAGATCAACCTCGCAAAGCAATGCTATGTCGTAATATGCTTTTGACCATTTTAGCGCTAGCAAAGATTTCGGCAATCGTGTTCCATGATGAAAATGCACGAAAAAAAGGAAAAGAGAAAATTTAACTTCCGTTGCCTAGGACGGAATTTGAATTTTGCCAATCAACGAAGAAGATCAATCAATAGCCCCTACCACACTGACATCCAGACTACGGGATGCAGTTCATGATTCGAATTATTTGTCACCACACGCAATTCATGATCAGTTTACTCTTCTAACCTATCGGGTAGCTCCCCGGGTGATATTTGTCCCACTCGCTCGTGGTTGAATTATTAATTCAGTTGTCATTTTGCCCTTTCAATGGTTAGAAAGATATTGAACTTTACTTTACAGAAGTAACACAATTTAGGATTGTTTTCCTTTGACGCAATCCGAAATAGTTAAACTCGCGCATTTCATGGTGTGAAACTGCGATGTGGGCGATATTTCAAATGATTTTCTGTGCCTTGGATTTTGTGCTAATTTATAAAAATCCCAGATAAAAACCAACGGCAAACAAGAAAAAGTAAATTAAAGATAGAAATGTAAATAAGTAAATTCTGTATTTTCCAACACAATTTTGTCCATTTTGAGGGAAGATCCTTCTCTTCATATCTTGCAGCGCAGCCACTACTCAAAATGCCCACGAAGATTAGTAAATTCTGATTGAATGCAAATGCTAATTGCTTCCTGGGGATTTTTAAAAATGGCTTGTGACAATGAACACTTCCGAGCTGTCATTATTACATTGAAATTGAGTCATAGACGAGTTCACGCTCTTGAGTGCATCATGGGTAATGAGGGCAAGATGGAGAGAAATTCCAAGGTTTTCAGTTAAGGAAGTTCAAAGCGATGAAAAGTATTCATGATATGCAATTTTGGGTTTTTTTAATTTTACAGAACAGAGGATAATTTATTCGTTCAAGGGTGCGTCAGAATAAATTTGGATTGAATGGCTATGATTGTAAAAATTATTTTATTAAAAAGAGTTTCTGTCATACATTTCCTGTAATTCCAAGGGCACAAAATAATAATTACGGAGAATGTATGGAGACAAAAAAAGCAATATTTAGGATTTCCAAAGAATGGATACCAAGTCTAGTTCATCTCAGTTGTGAACATGAACTTATTTGTTTGGTTTATGAAGGCGAAAGTCTATAAAGTAGAGTTATGTACAGTATACGTTGCTTTGAATTTCCATACAAACCTTTGAATTTCCCGCCAAGTTGCCCTGATTACCCATGATGCAATCAGGAGCGTGAACTCGTCTATTATATGACGTTCGGCAGTTAGGTGAGTCGCTTGTTAATAAAATATATGAGATTAATATTATTTTGCGCTGAAAAAAAGGGCATCTTTTTTACAGTCAAGAAATTAAGTTTGTTCGATATGAGAGCCTTTCGACTAAACTGGCTTCGAATCTCTTATCTTGCCTTATTAGTGAGCAATTATTGTAATGTAAGGTGTTAACATGTGGACCGGTTACCTGAGGGCATTGTGATAAATACGCTTGAAAGTTAATAGTATTTACATCATCATCAAAAACACGTTACAAAAATAAAACGAATTCTCCCCCCAAAATGAAATTTACATATTGATAAAAATAACAAATTAGTAAACCTATTTTACAATCGTTCCCTATTTCTAACTTGAGGACAAGATGCAATTATTGCCATTATTATTCCACTCTTACGTCATTTTAACATATATTTGGTCAAGACAACGCGCAAAATATGAAACGGTATTACACTGTAGAACAGAGCAAATACGGACGGAACTGGAGGTTTCGATGAACGAAATTGTTTTCAACACGATACAAAGCCCGAGAAATTAGCTTGTCATCGCTTGTCTCTCGTCATTTCGTTTATACAATCAAATAAAGGACATTTGGCTGGCTTTCTGTGCCGTAAACATCGTTTGCAAGCGTCCTGAAGGACAGATGATGCATTGTTTTAGAAACACTCTTACCAAATAAAATTGAAGCAAAATAACACCTTTTTGTATAGTGGAATAATAAATCTCTTATTCGATGGTTTAACATATAATACTCGCGGACATTTTGCTCATTGCTGGTATTTTTCCTCGCCCCTGCGGGGCTCGGAAAAATACCACGCAACTCGCAAAAAAGCCGCGCGTATTATATGTTAAACCATGGAATAAGATGTATGTATTGCAATAACGTTGTTACGCTGAGTAAGTGTACCGCAAAAATGTGCTAAAGTGCGTGCTCCTTGAAACACGATTATTTTTCCTCTTTCAACCAACAATATCACGGTGACCTTGTCGCTGCCGTAACCTTGGTCGTACCTTAATCGCCATATTTACTATACAAAACAACGAAAACAGGATGTAATTATAACAGACGCAAAATTAAACACGACACCGCAAATGTTTGTTTTCATAAAGTTACGTTTTGATTGGTGTGGCTGTCGTGGGCGCTCGAACTCCCGAGAAAGCAGTTGACAAGAAGACTTCAAAAATCCAGCCTTTAACACACGGTTTCGATTCCTTTAGAAGCATATATTTTCCCGTCTTGTTAGCTACTATTCAGATGGCCATTCTCGAGTATGCGCAGTTCTGTTATATGACATTTCATTCATTTATTTATTATTCATTTATTATTACAAAACTGGCCAGGGGCTTAAGTGGCCTGTGAGCAGCAGAAAACAAAGATAATATATATGAGAAAAGAAGGCTTTTAACTTAAATTACAAAACTAACATTCTCTATTTTCGAATTCACCATAAGACACTGAAGTAAAACCACGAAGGCCCGGGTTAAACGCCGTACTTCACATGAGCCGAACCTAATTACACTTTAGGTCGACCCAAACTAGTTAAGTTCGCCTGTTGAGTCAAACGTCGAACTTAATTCAGCCGAACTTTAACAGACCACGAAAATAAATAGCAAAACCGAGATCGAGGCTGTCTCATACATCAACATGATTATGCGTTTGGTTCCGAGCATGTTAATTGCTGCGTTTGGCCTAAATGCGATGTTCAGCCGTTATTCCCGTCTGGAGTGGCCGTGAAGAACGCCTCAGCCGATCCAAAAAAAACCAGTCGAACTTAATTCGGTCAAACGCCGTACTTCACATGAACTTAATTCATGTAAATTAGTTGAATTGAGTTCGGCTCATGTGAAGTACGGCGTTTAATCCGGGCCTAAATCTGAGGTTTTGAAAACAACGTGAACCTTTCATTCAGCTTCATTCTCTATTTTTACTCTGAAAACGCTCTTACCTTCTATATACTCAAATTATTTTTAGAATACGTCGCTCACATCGTACGACGTGCACGAGACGGAAAAATAGTGAAAGACTTACGATGGTGCAAAATTCGATTTTGAAGTGACATCATTATTTTCGTCGACATCGCCGTCATTGAGCGTTAAAGAGCACGGGTTACAGCGCTGTTTCGGACTGCGAGTTTGAAGAGCGCGGCCTGAAACGAGTGCTGTGGCTCCAGTCCTCCAAGGTCAGCCACATGTAATCCGCTACGTGCGTGTGGGTAAACTTCGATGGAGACCGTTAATTTTGTTGTTTCCCCTGGGGTTTCATCAAGATTTTGTAAACTGAAAGGAATGGCTTCCGTTCATTCACTGCCTTCTTGTCTTTTGTAGAGTGCCACCGATTCCAAGAAATTATTTTGTGCCAATTGTTAACATTCTTTTCTAAGATCTGGACATAGTTGACGCAAATGTCACGGTCCGTGGTTTCGGCGTAGTCTTAATTGTCGTTTCTCTTTATTGCGTGTGCCTGGTTTGTGTTCGCTACCACGCGAGTTCCACGATCTTTTTGTTTCTCCAACGTAAGTGAATCGCAAGACCGGCACTTAACTTTGTAAACAATTCCTTTTGTTTGGATCTCATTTGGGCGGTCTTTGGGTTTCCGAATTGTTAAAATAATGCGCGAGTGTTTTAACAGGCTTTAATATTTAAATGACAAACGTACACTCGGAACTGCATATTTTTACTCTGAAGAAGGCTCCAGTTGCAACCGAAAGTTCAGTTTACGACTATTTTTTATATATATATAACCAAATTTTTTCATTCAGATCAGATACGTTTTTTTTTTAAACACATATTGTCATGATGACTGATCGGCTTTCAAAAACTTGTACTAGATATTTCAGTTGATACTTTACGTGATGGTAGTTTGAAAGAGAAAGAATTTCCCAACAAATGGTTTGAACTGAATAATTTCCAGCAGGCGTAACAGTTTCGAACATTTACAATCAGCCACCTCTAGTTCTTCAATCGTTGTCATTTGCCATTTACGATAAATGTGACTCTCATTCATCTTGACAATTGTTATCATAATCATTTCACTGAGGCCCTGACAGGGGGAGGGTCCCGTGTCGCTTGTCTGAATTTTAAAATCACTCGTGTCAGGGTTTAATCGGCTCATTCTCGGCCTTAATTGACGTCACTGTCGGAATTTTGCTGGGAAAGGATGTCTTTTGTCGGAATTTCATTTTATGTGCTATCGCTACTTTTTGGGCCATGTCGCTTGTCGGAATTTACTCTGTAAGGACCTCTTCACTCTGTGTTTTAATTTAAAGCGCCTTTATATTATAGAACTTTCCACGGCGGCCGTGAGCGGTCTCTTCAAGAAACATATGTAGGTTAAATTTTAGCGTCCTTTTCTAACTTACTGACTGGAAATTGGATGGGACTACGAGATAAATTACAGAATATTCACACCACATAGCCAAGAGTGATCATCTCCCATGCTGGTACTATGTCACAATGTTTTCAGAGAACGGGACTTCAATTTCGATTCAGAAGCAAGTGCATGAGTAGTAATAAGTAACTGTGCAAAGGTTTTGCATGGCTTGCAAGATGTATTTCTTATGGGAACCGACTGGAAACTAACAGCAAAGAGCGTCGGTGTGTTTTGGACGGGGTTACTAGTGCAGGAGCGAACATGATTATTTTTTAATTTCCCATTATAGAATCTTTAAGGTCACAAAACGTGCGGCGCGTTTCGACGTCGTCATCAGCAAAGCACTTTTACTTGATTGGAAGAACGGGCTACTGACGTCACAAAAAGAGCAATAAAAAATCGTGTGGCAGGTGTTGATAGGTTTCTTTGTCATCGTTTCCTGAACACAGCGATTTGATTGGATAAGTGGAGTTTTGACGTCACAAGAGTGTGTATTAGGTCGTGTTCTATTGGGATCAATCGTTCTTAGTTGGTTGAGTTGGTTGGGTTTTTTCGTGTTTTATTGGGAAAAACCGTTTTCGGTTGGTTAGGTTGATCAACTTTTTCAACCAGCATCAAACTAGGTTGAAATGGTTGAAAAAGCATTGGCAGCAACCGCTGTCGTCTACGCAGGCCATTTAAAGTCGGCCGTGGGCTCCTGCCGTGTTGCTTTCAGGCCTCAACTTGTCAACGCTGAGAAGTCTGGTAATAACTATTCCCAGGAGTTACCGCGTTTCAACCGAAAACGGTTGGAAAAAACCTCAACCGCTTCAACCGAAACCGGTTGCGGTTGAAACGGTTGATCCCAATAGAACACGACCTTAGAAAACAAAGACATAGTGCTGCAGGTTTCTTTGCCTTCAAAGCAAAGACTCCAATTGGATAAAATGGTTCTTTCTGTTTTTTTCTTTCTTACTTTCTTTCTCGGAAAAAGGGGGAGAGAAAAATGTCGTCGTCCCCACCAGAAATAAATAAATAAATAAATAAATAGAAATTTGAACAGGTTTCTCCTGTACATGAAAATAACATTTTATTTCTATCATCTACAAATCTATTTATGTACATGTAAATCGCGACTTAGAAACGTATTTTTCGGCATCTTTAAAACAGTCAGTTGTTTGACAGCGCCAGCCGTGCAGAAGCCTAAGTGGTACCAACCGGAGGAAGCGCCGCTGGGAGGGAGGGAGCGTTTACTTCGTGTTGCGTGATGAAGGTACTGTCTCCCAGGATCTCCTGAGCTTTTTCGTCCGTACTTGGCAGGGCTTTCGATTGCGAATCTGGTGGCATGGCCTCGAGAGCTTGCATCTTAGGTCTGATAGGCAAAGAAAAAATATGTCAACAGGAATTCATTTATGTAAGAATCCTTTGCCTAAATTAAAATTATGGAGCCGAATTATTACTTTCATCGTTTGGTCGTCCGGAAGGCGCTGGGCGAGTGAAGCACGGACTGAATTGGGTTGATTTTTTTTTCTCGAAAGTCCATAAACGATTTTGGGCCCGGAAATCCATTTGTGAAACTGTTATCGGCTTGATTTGAAAAGCTGGTCTTTTAACGTGTTTTCCAGTAAAATGACAGCGAGCTTTCATAACTTAAACACTCTCTGTTTTTACGAAACAGAGGGAATTCGGCACCCGACAAAGGTCCGAAAACTTTCGAGACTTTCGAGAGACGACTTATAAGCTCCTACAATCGAATTGCTCCTTCCGACGTTTCCTTGGAAATCGTTGTAAAGCCTGGTTTTCACTCTCGAAGCAAGCACAAGAGCGCTTATTTCACCGTGAAAAAGGTGAAATAGGACAAGGATCAATTTTTTCCTTTTCCTTGTGCTTGCTTACGCTTGTTTTGTGTGAAAACGGGACGTAACGCAAGCACAACACAAGCTGTGATGTTCGTCCAATGAAAAGACCCGTTCCAGATCCCATTCGCAGTGCTGCGTTGTAAGAGAGAACTTGGAACTAGTGAATCTCTGTCTCTGCCTCGTATGCATGTGCTTGAGCTATGGTTCGTTTTCACTTGAAACGAATCTCTCGAGCTTGCGTCGCTAGTGAAAACCAGGCTTAAACAAACAAAATACCGTTCTATATTTTCCATACCGTCTCTTTTCTTTAAATCCATTCATTTTTGCAAACAACAATCTCAGAATGCGCTCGCGTTGTTCCCAGGTAAGCTCGGCCATGTCAACTTTTCCTTGGATCCCAGTCCACCGCTCGGCCTCCTTCAAGTCGTCAAACACGTTGTTTGTGCTGCTGTCCAGTTGACGAAAAGTGCGCACGCGCGGGAAATCACTATGACCAGCGTGGGCTTCGAGCATGCGCTGTTGGTAAGCGTGTTGGGCGTCTTTTCGATACTGGATTCTGAGAGAAAAGGAACACAACATCATGAAGATTGTTCGCCACCCATTTCTTGACACACATGATGGCGTAATGGACAAATGCGGCTGGACGAACAAAAGGAGCTACGAGCATGGCGCAAAATGGTAACGCAACTAAAACCACCTAGTTTCAAGTGTAGCAAGATTTCCTCTTCTTTATTGACGACCCAAAAATGGAATATTTGGAAGACAGGCTTTTCTAATGGTAATCACATGATTTTGAGTGCAATTTGGTATAAATAAGCGCGAGTAAAATTTTCAGACTTAAAGATCGGAAGAGTGCAAAATTAATTTGTAGTTTGCTCTCGTGTTACAAATTTGCACCCATGTTACATGAGAACTGCACTCTTTTTCAGCCAACCATAACTGAAAAATATTTTCATGCATAAGTCTCGGAGTGGTGATACAGCACTGACGCTGTCAGAACTAACAAACAGTAAATGAAAACGACGAATCGTCTGAGACGATTTTATCTTTCAAAGTTTCGAGGACGGCGAACCAGAGAAAAGCATCCATTCTCACCTATTTCTGACAATCTCATTTTTCACATATTCCAGTGAATCTAAGAAAAACTGCTCTACCTCTGTTCTCTGTTAGCAAGAAAAAGAAACGAAAGCACAAAATGAGAAAAAAATAGAACGATCGCCCAACTCCATGTTGTACTCAATTCGCCTTTGTCACACGGCGGCCATATTGTCCCGGGAGACCAAAAAAACTTTGTTTTACCACGCCAAGCCTCGCACTGGAAACCATGGGGGTGAGGCTTGGCGTGGTAAAACAAAGCTTTTTTGCTCTCCCGGGACAATATGGCCGCCGTGTGACAAGGGCGAATAGCCCATTTCCGAGTTGCTGCATGCCTCAGTTTCAAAGCGAGTCCTGGCGCACAACCATTCAAATGGAAATGAGTTGCGAATTGTTATGCAAATCAAACTAACTTCCCTTACAATAGTTGAGCACCAAGACTCACTTCGAAAACGAGACAAACAGCAACTCGGAAATGGCCCATTCAAATCTCCTTGGGTTAAGATTCTTTGTATTGTATTGTGTACTGTATGATAAACATGGTAAACCTCTGGACCGATACGGCGGCCATCTTGGATTCTATTGCTTAAAGGGATACGTTATAAGTTTAACGTAAAGTTATTAAGTTCAGTCATTAAGTTAGTTACTAAATTACCGGTATGCGACCGTATGCTACAATACCGATTAGTAAATTATATTTTGAACTGGTCAGTTTGAAGGCAAAGAATAAAAGATTCGTTCACGTATGCACAAACTGTCGTCAAATTTGTTACGCAGTCGCTCCCTAAACTCCCCGTCAGCAAATAGTAACGTCAGCAAATAGTAACGTACAAGGAATAAAACCGAAATTGTACCAGTCAATTCCATTCATGGGAATATTCCCAATTCTTGTGAGTTGCTTTGCCGATCATTTTACCTGGTCTAAAATGGTTTTTGCCAGTCTCTTCACACGGTTCATCTCCTTCGTTTTTAACTCGACTATTCTCTGCAAACGCGCAATTTCAGCCCTGCAATCACACCAGACAGGAGATTGTTTGAGTAACAAAATCAAAATAAATATAACTGTCGAAAGTAATTATGCGATTGCAATAGACCTTATTCACGATGGCCGCCATGTTGGATTTGCTATTATCATGCAAATTAGCTACACACTTTTGAGGGGGCAAACAACGCGAGTTCGAGAGGTTATAACGAACATCTTAGCCACACAGATGATTTGTTTCACGTTCATTGAATGTTTATAACCTAAGCAGTAAAGTAGAATGATTACGCAAGTTACTTCGATGTTTTTTGTGAAAAATGAGCAGATAACAAAGTAGAAAGTCAAAATGTCAAAGGTAATCAAAAGATATAAATTTATTATAAAAAGTACTTAATTCTAAATTCTAAAATGTACTAATAGCAATGTTATTTCAATATTTCGACGAACCGATTTTCCGCAATTTGCCTTTTTTCCAATGTTTGCCCCCCAGCATAACACATGGCTAATTTGCATGACAATTTGAAAGCCAACATGCCGGCTATCTTGAATAAGGCCTATTGCTACGCTTAGTCTAACGTCTACATTGCCGAGCAATGATTTACTGATTCAGGAAACTGGTTTGCTTTTACTAATTGATTAATTTAATTCAATGCACTGCAATAAGGGAATCTTTCCTGACGTCATTGTTTACAATTTGTTTTGTTAACATAGGAGATTTCTCACAGAAGGCATTTTACTATAGCCGTCGGCTATTCTTCGAGGGAGACTAGCATTATACATGTACATGCTATTTACAAATTGACTTCAAAAGCATAGTCAGGGAGCCTTTAGTTTCGATAATAAGGGAAATATTAGCCATTAAAAAAAGTTATTATATGGCTTGTGTTTGAAGCCGATATAACGCGCACTCTGATTGGCTAATTGTGACTGAATTGTAGGGCATAATTCTCCCGTAATGCCCATGGGCCGATTACGGACTTGCAAAAACAAAGCAAAAGGTAATTAAAAAGCTATATAATAAACTACTTACTAACCGCGCTAGCTCGGGCCGTACTGGGGAATATTGGCTCTCGGTTTTTTCTCGTACGGACCACGCTACGCTCGGTTCGTACTGCCACGACCTCGGGCCAATATTCCCCAGTACGGCCCTCGCGCTCGGTTTGTAAGAAGTTATTATAAATTACAATGAGTGGCAAAAATCGTTGATAAGCTTATCCCAAGGATTCTTTCTAATTTTTAAGAAAAACAGTCCTCAAAGATTACCTGGCACATGGGGCTCAAATGGTTAAGGAGAAAGACAGCTAAATAAATTCTTCATCGTCAGTTTGGTGGTGATTCAATTAGGAAGTTGTTAACCTTTATTTTACCACAATGGAACTCATCTTGCCCTGAAAAAGAGGCTAAATCTCCGGCGCTCTATAACCCCCCACCCCCAGGGAATTTCCTGTCCTGCTGCTTCGGGTCTCGTTCTCGGCTGTCTGTACCAGTGCTGCTCGTTCTGCCTCAAATTCACGCACAACGTGGCTCAATGATTTTTCCAAAGTCTTCACTTTCTCTTCAAACTAAGAAATAAAGAAACGGTACCATTACAAGGCTTGCTCCTAGAAAAGGCAGGATGGAAGTGACTCCACACTGATTAAAGCCTGTGTAGCTGGTGGGATTGTTGGCACGGGAGTCTAATAACAACACCATCTCTTCCTCAAATGAAGGATTATCCTTCATTGTCAGTTTGCTCCCAATGAAGCACTAGGCTAAACTTCAGAATACCCCGCCACTTATTTGCATTTCATTGAATAAGAATAGGCTCTATTGTATTAAGTCTCGTTCTTCAAAAGATGCCGCATAGGGGAAACAATAGTGGTTAGCTGTGGCGGGGTATTCTGAAGTTCCTCCAAGCACTATCCTCCATTTAGATTACTCACTCATTTTAGAACCCAACTTACATAAAAACCAGATTAGCCTAAAAAAAATTAAACAGGTTCTTATTTTAGAAAACGACCTTGAAATTTCAGGCGACTGGAACAAATTGCACTAAAACTGCAAAGATCTTGTTAAAAACTTAATTTTCATGGTTATAAAATATAAAGGTATCAACCTCCTCATCAGATGAAATCAGTCATACCATAACATAGAGTCGATATCTTTTGTGAAAATAAAAACCAATTTAAGAATCTAGATAGCCTAAAACTACTGTAAATACCATTTTTAAATAAGAACCTATTTAGCCTAACTTGGAAAAATCTAAGTGCTTATATGCGTGTGTCTGCTGTAGCTAGTCCTCAGAAAGACCATTGTTAGTGACACTGAATGACGTTTTCACAGCTCGAGTGAAAGTCGTCCACAAAATTGAACTGAGAATGACTTCCGCTTAGGAACTAACCTAAAACTCACCCAGACAATCTTCAGGGGTTTCATTAAGGTTTGAAAAAGGGGGGCATATGGGTTTAACACACGGGCAAAGAATTGGGAAGGCCACAGGGCCTTCCATCCTAGGGGGGTTAGGGAAAATTGTGAAATTCTTAAGTTGTAGAGATGGTTGAGCACCGGACTGTCACGCGGGAGGTCGTGAGTTCAACTCCGGTCGGACTCAGGGTCTTTAAATAACCGAGGAGAAAGTGCTGCCTTTGTAACTACAACTGCAAATGGCTAGACTTTCAAGTCTTCCCGGATAAGGACGATAAGCCGGAGGTCCCGTCTCAGAACCCTTCAATGTTTATAATCCTGTGGGACGTAAAAAGAACCCACACACTTGTCACTAAGAGTAAGGCACGTAGTTCCCGGTGTTGTGCCCTGTCTTCTGTTGTGTTTCATGGTTGGGAGGGTAAAAAAGGGGCCACAGTAATTGACGCAAGCTGTTGTGGCGCTCTGCCAGCTTGACTGGCAAAGTTCATAAAATAAAGCAATGCTCTTCAACCACAGAAAAATAACACCTTTTTTTGGACAATTTAATGATTTGATACCAATAGCCACACGAAAATTAATTCATTAACCTAACACAAAAAAGTATACCCAGATCTTGGCCTTTTCTTGGCTAGAGGCAATTCGGCTCGCGAAGAAAAATAATCGGCGATCGACCGCGATCTTTTCTGGGCCGCCACACCGAAACATGCAACATTGGGACACTTCAGGTGGTCTGTTGTGGAGCGCAATTCTTTTCGCAATGCGTTATGGGGGCGATTCGTTCTGAGTTGAACATAAAGTTGAACGCAGCGTATGAACTTGTGATATTTTGACTACAGACAACAGATTAAGAACAGGACAAAACTGTATTTTTTAAATCAATCTTTGTATTAAAAAACCCAGTCCGTTGAGATGTTGAAAGCAGCCGAGCAAAGTCATGTCCACAGCCTGTCAGTTTGCCCGGTGGCCGGCCCTAAATGAAACCCCTGAATCTTACAACCTTGATTAAGTTTTGATATGACTCCTTGGTTCAAACCGTTTGTTTGCTCTCTTAGATATAAAATGAACCATTTCGATTTCAGTTTCTTTGTCCCCCGTTAAAGGAAAATCAATTCACCTCTGCGATCTGCTTTTTATGTTGTTTGCTTTCAACTATCTTCTCTTGCACGATCATTCCGTTAAGCTCCTGTTTGAAGAAATAACGAGAAAAAAGTGTCAGTATCAAAGTAGCTCCGATCTGTGCTCTGAGACCAGAAGAAAGGGATTCTTTTTGTCAATCAAAATAGAGGCGAGAAATCAAATGAGCCAATCATGTCGCAAAGCAAACACACGCAGCCGGCGCAAAGCGCGGGAAAATGCGAGCGCGGAAGTGATTTCTCTAACCAATCACAACAGACACAGGATATCAAATGAGCCAATCGTATCACAGCGCAAATACATGCAGCCAGCGAAAAGCGCGGGGAATATTAATCGGAAGGGAGCCAAACACGATAAAGTTTTCTTTTACCTGTGATTGGCTGAGAATGTGGTGAGAAAATTGTAAGCCAATCAACAATACAAATCTAAAGTCGTCGGGAAGTAACTTTCGGCAAACAAACTCGGAGATAGGAAAAAAAATTGACCGGTTGATTCAATTGGTTAAGAATCGTACTAACGTTTGGGAGTGAGTGAGTTCGACCCCGGGGCGAACGAAATGGACGTCTCAGAACACGTCTGGGTATTAAAACTACATGGGAAGTTAACGAACCCATACAACTGTTTACGTGGAGAGAGGAAGATCCTTGCACTAAAAAGATCATAGAGGACAGAACGATTTTTCGCTCGGCTATATGCAGAAAACTTTGATTGTGGTTACGGGTTCAAGACCCGATCTGAGCACTCGTTGAATTTAATCCTGGTAGTCCCTGGTTCAACTTCTCGACTGCACTTGTAAATAGCCGAATGGTTTGCCTCCGGCCAGTTGGGATTCTTAACAGTTGTTGTTGTTGTTGTTTCGTTGACCCTGAAAAGCCCCTATGGGCCTTTTTCACATTGCGACTATTTTGAGTCCCGTGGGACTGAAACTTTTTGTTTTGCAACCCTTGAACTCGCTTCCAAACACATAAACTAGAGGCTCGGGGTATGAACTCTATTGTCTTTGACCAATATGGCCGCCGGGTGACAAGTGTCCATGACAGTCGTCCATGAGGAGAGGTCAATAGACCATATTCGTATTCTCAGTATTGGAATAGAACTAGCTGGTAATGAGGGCTAATGCAGAGGGATCGTTTCAAATGCAAACACTTTATAACATATTCCCCCGAATTAGCCTCCATTGCAAGCTAGTTCCAGTCCAATACTGAGAATACGAATATATTGGTCTATTAGGTGTGTATTTATGTATGTACCGTAGCAAAGATGGCTTTTACTAGGTTAGTAGTACATATAGGTTACATGGTGCTAGGATATTCCTAGAAGTATAAAGATATTCTGATCATCTCTCAAAGCAGAAACTATATTTGTAGATGTTTGGTCAGTTTGCAAACTCACCTTTTCGGACATAAGACCATTTGTTTTCTTATCCAAAATGTCTCTTTCCTGTGAGCCAAAAACAATCACAAATATGATAGAAGGTCATTTAACAATTAACTTAGAACTCATAACCTAGGATAGGATTACAGACTCTATCTCTGTTACGGTGATGATTTCTGGAGTTAACAAAAGAAGTGGCAATCAACAGGACAAGTGTAAAAAACTCCTCTCGCGAGGTGACACGCCCTCCTGAGGGCCACGTATCGCTTGCGTGTGATTTCTCGCAAAAAAAACAACAACAACAACTTTGTTTTGTTCCTTATAGTGCCACTCGACAAACCTTTTTTAAGTCTTGTCCTTCTTTCATGTGAAAATCAAGCGCAGCATTCAATCTCACGTTCTCTTTGTAAACAGATCTTGTTGTTTCATCTAAGTTACTGGCAAAACGAAAAAAATAATTGGGTTAAAACAGGAGCCCATCTGGAGCGTGCAACTTCCATACAGCGTCTGTGAAATGGCGTTTTCACAAGTAGGTTTATTTTTAGACTAGCCCTTCCCGCGAATTACCGGTAGGTCAAAAAACAAAGGCAGTTCCGGTTCGGTGACCCTATGACGTCAGCTTAATTTCTTGTAATTGGTCATTGGGCTCCTGTGGGAGTCTCATTCACGGGAAATTCAATCTAAAAATAAATCAGTCTGTGAAAACGCCGTTACATGAACACATAGAGTTGTAGGCTGCGGGTCATGGGTTCCTGGTTAAAATTAGTGAAATTAGGGGACCTAAAAGAAAGACATTTACAGGTAATTAATTCGGGGATTTAAAGAAAGGAAGACGTCTACGGCAACGACAACACAACAAAATAGTATCATTGGTTAAAAGTGCAACATAATCGTGCTGCACGTGCGGCACGCTTTTTAGCACAAATGTTTGCATGTGGTACTACATTTATCAAAGAGCCTCCTCATCATCCCCAGTATGAAGTGCAGTTGCAGCACCAAAAGGTTTAAGGTGGGCAGACACGAGGGGTCATGTTGCACGGACGTCAGGGACATTTTGCAGCAACAAAAAGCTTGTGTAGTGCACACTGAGGCGACATGTAGCAGGGCCGTGTAGCGGGGACAAAATCACAACATTTGCACACACATGAAAATGTTGCGGCTTTCTTCCAAAACCAACAATTTGTGTTAAACCATTTAATGCTTTGCCAAACTTCTCAGCTTGTCAACTTTGATAGAAATAACTTTAAGGGGCATGCCGCATCTTACTGGCAGAGTGCATCCTCTAGCAGAGAAAATACGATTCGTTTGGTTTTTCTTAATTTGCAGGGAATGTTACAAAGTGACATTTTTTAACCAATTACGTGGCATTGATACAAAATCAAACCAAGCGCCAAATTACTTTGGACTCAATTACTGTACTCACGCAATTGCCTCAGAGTGTGCTCTCTCGGCAAGCTCTGCAATCTTTTTGCTCGCTTCTTGCTGCAATCGGACCTGAAAAAGAACAGATTCAAACTTCACCATTATGCCCCTGAAGTCAAATTTTAATCTAGTGGCTAAAACAACTGTAGATGTTCATGTACAATACCGCTACATAATGAGTTTTATGCTACACTTTGCATAAACTTCACAATGTGTTGCTCTAATAACTAATGTGGTTAAGGTTGAAGCCAATTGGTAAACGTGAATCTCATTAACACCTGCAGCTGTATTGGTAATTATTATATGGCTTGTGTTTGTAGCCAATATAACATGCACTCTGATTGCCTAATTGTGACTGAATTGCAGGGCATTATTCTCCCGTAATGCCCACGGGACCGATTACGGGCTTGCAAAAACAAAGCAAAAGG
>NC_090887.1:10159350-10304350 GCF_036669925.1 Montipora capricornis | reverse complement strand
ATTCAGATAGTATCCTAAACATTCATTAAAGCTAACCTTAAGCCTAATTAGACCTAAACAAAAGTTATTAATTTAGGCCTAATGTTAGCAATTTTAAATGGCTAGCCTTGGGGTTGTTTCTGTATTGGTAAATAAATACAATGACCTGTGAGCTATGTTTTGTAACTGCCCTTGAAACTGACCTACAATCACATGTTGCATGTTAACATTTCATTATAAGTCTACAGTTAATTTACTTGTAGAGTTTATAAAATTCGCAATCCAAAGCTAGTAGAGTGATTAGGTCGCACATGGTGTATTAGTATGTTTCTCCTTCTAGTTGACCAAATCATAACTTTTCAAACAAGTTTAATAATAACAAGTACCTGTATTCCTGACGGGATTTTTCCAAAGCCTCCAATTTAGTTTCCCATAGCTTGGCATTAGCAATAGCATCTTTCAGAACAGATTCCTTCTTGGACTTCTTTCCTTCTTTTTTGCCTTTCTTCCTGGACAAAAATGGCACAAAAATGATATTAATTCCAAACCCCAACTAATCCTCAGAACTTAAATCTGATGTAGAACTGAACAGTGGTTGACAAAATGATTTATGACTTTTTTTATTTTACTGGCTTGTTTTGCTCTAGTCTTGGTTGTTGCTAAACAATGACCAGTTAAGTAGTAGTAGTACTGTGTGTAATTGTCGCTGTGGTGCAAAACCTAGCTTCAGGCCAATACATGTAAATTGTCACCCTTTCACGTTAGGAAAACGACTTGTTGGCTTAATAACAGGTTACTATACTTATAACCCAGGTCTGGTCTAAAGATCCTTAATGAGCGACTGTCAACCGTCAGCTGTGCGCTTTAGCTTTCTGTCCAATGAATCAAATATCAAAATGATGATTAATCTTCACTCTTTCTCTACAATTTTTTGCTGCTAACGAGGAGAACCTACAACTGCATGTAATTACAAATCAGGAGGTTTTATCACAAGTGAGCATCTTGTTCATTTTACAATGTGTGCATCTCAAAGTGCCTATAATTTCTCAGATTTTGAATTTCAACATAACCAGTTATTGCAGTTTTACGAATCACTGTGCATTAAAAAACACTTGACTTAACTGGAAATTAATGGAGCAAAATACGGCAAATTTTGAACTACATATAAATTAGACTGCAAAACAACTGCATTTTTGCATTGGACGAATGCGTCTTTTCAAGCAAAAGGGCTGGTTTGAGGGTGAAAACGAAGAGTGAGTCTGTTTAATGCAAATGCCCTTATCTATGTTACGCCCGAGGAAGGGGAGTCGGGCATGTGGTGGGGATTTTGACATTTTCATCAAAAAAATTTCAAATTCCCGCCCCCCCCGGGACAAAACAATTGATCAAAATTCTCACCTAGCGGCAAGTGAAGATGGTCAAATGTCCTTCGTATAATCAAAATCGTTACCATGGGGACATCACCCACGATCGAAATCCCTACCCTGGGGACAGACCTCACTATTATAAAACTCCCATCGTTAGCCCGACCCTCCCCCGGGCTTAACATTGATGGGTGCATAACTTTGCAGTCTACATATACAACGAGTTCTGTGCTGAAATTATTTTAAAAGTTAACATGTTGAACAACTTCGGCTCGAAGAGGATAAAGACAGTGTGGTAATAAGAACCGTCTCCAATAGTCACACAAACTAACCTTAGCTAGCGGAGATATGTATATAATCAGCTTTTATTTAAACTTATGTACTTTTAGCTTATTGACTTTTGTCTAAAAAATAGTTTAGGTGTTAACGAAGAACATCAATGATTAATTCACAATAATTCAGTCCTTTAACATAACACCTACCCTCCTTTCTTGGCTTTTCCGCTTGCTTTACCTTTCTTGCCCTTTTTCGGGGGCATTTTCTTCAAAAAACGTTTGCAAGAATTAACTCCTCGGCGATCTTTAAAATGGCCGACAACTCGGTGCTTTCGTTTCTAGGCAACGTTTGTTTACAACATGAACGGTTAATCGAATTAGACACCACTCTCCCACAAATTCATCATTCGTTTTTGCGGCAAAGGGATAGCTCTGTTGGTTATTCTCTTCATGATTGTCTGAGGTCAGATGACATTTGTTATTTGCCAACGAAGAGAGAATTACTACTATATGAGTAACTACACCGGACCACTATATGAGTGCCTACACCAAGTAGTTACCAACCAAACCTCTTTAGCACTGAATATTACAGCTCCCCTAAAAGTTGAAGACACTCTAACTCCTCCTGTACCCCTCCCCTAAAAATATGACAGCATACTGCCTCGATGTGACGTCTCAAAATCTTATTCCTCCAAAGGTGGGCTAGTAAACAAGGAAGAAGGCTTCGCTTGATTATTTCTAGTCTTCTCTCTCTTTTTCTTTTCCTCCCTTTCTCTTTTTTGTCTTTCTTCAGGGAATCTAATCTCCAACTTGAGTGTCTTTTAGCACTGATTTAAATCCCAGATTTTACATTAGAGCATATCTCCCCTAGCGAAGAAAAGTCTTCTCCTCTCTAGGGAGTAGAAAGTCAAATCCCCCTTCACTGCTAAAAACAGAAACATTACGTATTTGAACATGGCGGAATGAGTGCGTGAGAATGGGTTGGTATATTTAGATGTGATCAAAGCTGTTTCGTTTAATTTTTATTCGATTTGAAGCGTGCTTGTTGTAATTTTAACTTTATTCCCTCAACATGCTCGGTTCAGGATTTAACAAGCAGAAACTTAAGGTCAATTTGAAGTTGGCCATTAACCGACTCAAGTTGTTGGAGAAAAAGAAAAGTGAGTACTACATTGCTGTACTTCAAATTTCGTAATAATTATTGCTGTTCTGTCTTTCCAAGCGTCTTGAACCTCACTGTAAATTAGGTGGAAGAGAAGTATGGTCTTACTAAAATGTCGCAGTTTGGAAGGGAAAGGATTTGCTCTAAGCGTCACATGTATAATGATTATTTTTTGCATGCATAATGTAATCTTAACCGCCATCTCAACACTGGTCTCGCACACAGCTGAATTAGCACAGAAAGCAAGGAAAGAAATCGCTGACTATGTCAATAATGGGAAAGAGGAACGTGCCAGAATTAGGGTAAGTTCTATGCGTAAATGAAAGGCCACCAACGTTAACTGTAACCCACTCTGAATTGAAAAGCTGTTTTGTCTTCATGTACAGCTGTAACTAGCAAAAATAATTAATTTCTCTGAGCCTAGTCTGCCAACTGCTACCTCAACCTTACAAACGACTGTTCAAGGCAACAACACTACCAAAAGAAGAGGGAAACAATAGTCAAGTTTCACTGAAAATAGATGAAAATATAATTAAGTGTTAGCTAGAAATATTAACTTAATATTGAAACAATAATTACCAATAAAATCTCTGAATCTGAAGAAAATGCTGTGTGTCTTTCTGTCTGGTATTATTATTATTATTCTTTAATATTTTCATGTGCCGTTGCCATTGTGGCTGTCCCTGGTGAAACATCTTGTTGTTTTGTGATTAGGTTGAGCATATTATCCGCGAGGACTACCTTGTTGAAGCCATGGAGATGTTAGAATTGTATTGTGACCTACTGTTGGCCAGATTTGGTTTGATTGAAACACAGCAGTGAGTGAAACATTCTGATTAATTTTATAAATAGATTAAAGTACTGTACAATACAAAGGCAGCTTTTCGTTTTTACTTTGATTAGGTACTGTGATGAAGGAATGATTGAAGCTGTTACAAGCCTTATCTGGGTGGCACCCCGTCTTCAGTCAGATGTCCAGGAATTGAGGATTGTAAGCACTCTATGAATTGACCTGGGAAACCTTTCATACACTGTAACATCACTCAATGATAGCTGTAATTTAATGCCACTTGTTCGCACGCCTTGATGATCTGTATGAAACTTGGTTGAGAGTAATGTACGTTTTTGCGTGAAGGGTCACAACTTTTCCAATGACAGAGGTACTGTTGCTGTGAATTGGCTGCAGCAAATTCTCACAACTTTGTATTTTACATACAAAGTTTCATCTTAGCCTACCTTCTAACCACTTTCTAGTAAGAAAAATTGTGATTGCACCCAGTTTGTTTCCGAGACAGTTAATAACCATTTAAAAACAAAATATAGGGTTTTTTTTGGACGGCTCTCCTGTTGCTGTGGTAACTTACATGTATTGTGCCACAATATTGAGTTCATTTTGGTAAGCAATTATTGTACAATGTAAGTTGTTTCGCGTGGTAACATAACATAGCTGTTAGGTGGTTATTAGTGTTGTGGAGTCCATCCTTTTAAATGGCACAGTTACTTAAAGTGGTGGAACTGGTTTTTATGTCTTGTGTTGATGTCACAATCACAGGAATGCCAAGTGTTGTTTTGTTCTTTGAAACAGGTTGCTGAACAGCTTGGCTTAAAGTATGGCAAGAAATTTGCTCACGAAGCCAGCGTCAATTCCAATGAAACTGCAAATCAGAGAGTAAGTCCATTTCACTCTAAGGAGGTTGTCAATGGTGAAGATACTGTACCTCCTACACTGATCTATTTTTGTATCAATTGAAAGGACTATGGTCTAGTATAAGACCATAGATTATTTGTTTACAAGGAAATTGCCAAAATTAGGAAGTAGGTCACTAATGTGTGGTGACAATACACTTGGAAAATTTCCTCCAAAACCAGTTTTAATTATGATGGTTTCATTCCTTACTATTATAAATTATCATACTTTGAAAACCCCATTCAAACTGTGGTATTTCAGTTACTGAGATTTTACCAGCTGTATGCTTTCCTGTGGTAACTTTGGGGTCTGACTGTATATTAAGCGTCTTGCCACACAATTACTGAGGGAATTTCTAAAGGAGGTGATTGGCTGCGATGATGAAAAGAGGTCAATACTTTCAGTTAGCACTGGAAAAAGGTCAATACTTTCAGGCAGTACATAACTTAGTATTATTCAAAAAAGACATGATATAAATTTGTTGTAACATATTTTTTCTTTACCTCTGACAGCTGATTCTAAAGCTGAGCCCCAACCCACCACCAAAATCATTAGTGGAGAATTACTTGGTAGAAATTGCACGAAGTCATAATGTGGCGTTCAGACCTGATCCTGCTGTTTTAGGAGTAGGTATCCAGTAAATAATTGTATTGTTTGTTCATAAACCGTTTTCTTCATTCATTCTTTCATTCATGTGAAGTCTTTATTATTTTATGAAGGTTGCACTTAATAGCCAACGGCTGATAAACTTGTGGTCCTTGATCAGTCCAGACTTCTGTGTGAGATCTTTAATGTCCTTCAGAATTTTATGAACTGGGATTGTGAGACAGGCTCTCACAATCTTTATCCTAGAAGACTTGAAAGTCTTACCATTTGCAGATGTAATCCCAAAGGCAGCACTGTCTTCTCAGCTATTTTAAGACCCTGATTGTACATGTAGGTCTGGCTAGTCCTTGTCCGAGAAAACTTGAAAGTTTAACCAGTTGCAGAGAGCACTCATATCCCACTAATGTGACCCTGGTTCGGTTCCTGGACCCGATGCCTTAAGTGGGTTGAGTTTGTGTTGGTTTTCTACTATGCGCCAAGGGTTTTTCCTTGGATCCTCTGGTTTTCCCCCCTCAGCAAAAACCAGCATACAGCTTATTCCAGCTGGCTGTAAGCTGCTCCAAGGTCACACTTGGACCATAAAGCAACAGCCAGAGGCGCCACAGTATGCTTTCGGTTCGACCTTGTCGAGCTGCGTTGTTGCTGTACTTTCAACAGTGATTAGCATGACAATAATTATTTTTATTATAAAGCCAGCACTTTCTCCTCAGTTATTTTAATACCCCGAGTATTGGTCCGACCGGAGTGAAACGCACAAGCTCCTGAATGGCTCAACCAAACTGAGCCACCAGTGCATGGTTTGTTGAATGGGGTATTGGTAAAAATCAAAGAGAGTGCATCGCTATTGTTAATATTTTTTCTAGGATGATGAAATGCCAGTCTACGATGATGCCAACATACCACATGGAGGGAACAGTTCTGGCAAGGGTGGAGGTATTGGTGGTGGCGGCGGTGGAGGAGGAGGTAAAATTGGCTTTGAAGCCTTTGAATCAGGATATCCACCTTCTAGTATGCCGGCCATGCCACCAGATCCTGGGCATTATACAGATTTGAGTTTCCGCCCAACACATGTAAGTGTTTCATTTCAAGACAAGCTTAATACATAAGTCTATTGCTGGGGGTGTGATTATAGTCAGATTGAGAAAACCAAGCATGCTGGTGGGGTCCCGGTGAGATTAATGAAGGAAATTATCACTTACTGGTGAGATAAAATTTCCTGATTTGTAAATGGCTTCTCCTTACTAGTGCCAAAGCAAATGTATGGAGAACAGTTGAGAGAATTACTGTAGACTTCTGATATTTGGACTTGGTATTCTCATAATTGTTCAAAGCTTTTGGATTTTCATCTTTTTGCAGATGATGCAAATTTATTCTTACAGCATAGGGATATAAATATGCTTGAAAGTCTGATCAATTCTGAACTTGAGAAAGTTTATACTTGGCTTTGTGCAAATAGACTTTCATTGAATATTGATAAGTCAAATTTTGTCATTTTTCGTCCTATCCAAAGAAAACTGCCCAAACAGGTCATATTATCTATAAACAATCAAATGTTAACACAAGAAACTTCTATTAGATATCTTGGAGTCTACATAGATTATAATGCTAATTGGAAGACTCATATTACTTATCTTTCTAAAAAAGTCAAGAGAAGCATAGGCATTCTTTCTAAGCTCCGTTATTTCATAAGTACCAAAATACTACTTAGCCTATACTATGCTCTAGTTGAACCTTTCTTAAATTACTGCATGGTTGCTTGGGGCGGTACTTATCGGACAGCTTTACAACCTTTATTTATATTACAGAAGAAAGCCCTAAGAATAATTACTTTTACTAGTTTTAATGAACATTCAAGTCCTTTATTTAAAGATTTAAGAGTTGTTAAGCTGTTTGATCTTATTGCCCTTCAACTGGCAGTATTTATGTATAAGTTTCATAATAAACTCCTACCTCCTGTATTTGACCATTACTTTAATCCTGTTAGGAATGTACATAGTTATATTACCAGATTATCTAGCAAAATGACTTATGCAATTCCGAACGCCAGGACCAATTATGCAATCTTTAATATACGTTTTCAGCGTGCTAAAGTCTGGAATGATATAAGCGATGACCTAATGCTTCTTCCTCTCAAACATTTTAAGAAAAACCTAAAGCTAACTTTTTTTGAAAACTATTAAAAATTCTCATTATCCTAACATCAATTCTTCTGGCTTTCCGTTGTTTTTGACATTTTGTCTTCCTCAGTCTTTTATGTGTTGTTTGCTTTGGCGCGTGTGTGCGTATATGTGTGCATCTAACCTAATTTATATTAGCTTAATTACCAGAGTATGGCTGTCCTATTTCATTAGCCCCTATGGTTATTTTGGGCAGCCTGTACTCCTTTCTATTTTTGTAATATCTTGTAGTTTATTGTTTTACTGTTGGTACAAATAAAGTTGTTGTTGTTGTTGTTGTTGTTGTCTAGGATCATAATTATCCCATTCTGCCCATCTTCATTTGTATCTGCCAGTGAATGCTCAGTACAATATTATTTTCATCTCTTGGCAAAGTCACATTGTGGCTGTTTTCAACTTGCATGGGTCTATCACACACCATAAGCCTTTTTGAAACATCACTGCAAAGGCTAGGCTCGATTTCCAGCCGTTTTGGGAATGTGGTGAACATCCTCCTTCCAATGAACAGCTGGATCACTGATCCACGTCGTTTGTCCATGACATACACTGTAGCACTGTAGTACTTGGCAGGCAGGCAACTTTCTGATTGGTGGAAAATGCAATTGGCTGGACCAGTGATCCAGCCGTGGTGTTCGTGGAGGAACACAGGTGCACAAAACGGCTGGTCAATCGAGCCTATGCAAAGGCTGGCAAAATTTACAAGTAGCTGGACTACACCTCAGGGAGCCTGGTGGCCTACTCTAGTTTCAGTTTTTTAATGTCCCTCTGAGTTTATGAACAATGGTTGTACATGTAACAGGCTGACACTTATCAAGTATAATATTGCTACTTGCACAGTCTACCCCCTTTGTTATCTCGTTGGCACCCATTCTTACACCTGGATGGAAAGAAACAAAGAGAGTGGAACAAATTTTCACACTATATATATATTTTAATAATTATAATAATTGTTTAATTTGTTAATTTAATTATATTAAATTAATTTTCAATTATATATATTATTCTTCCCTATACATGTATACTTTCTAGTAAGTAAATTTTTTTCATTTCCTCTCAGCAAAGCAATCCGATGTATACCAACCCAAATCCTCCTGCGTCCTTACCTCCCTACCCTGGACCAATGAACAGCCATAATGCTGGGCCACCACCAACAGGTGATGTTCTATCTTATACTACTGATAATTATTTCATGCAACAGAGGTTTCAATAGGCACTGACAGCCGACTAACCAAGCGTGAGGGCCGTGCTGGGGAATATTGGTCCAAGTTCATGACAGTACGAAGCGAGCACAGTGAGGTCTGTTCAAAGACAACAGAGGGCCAATATTCCCTGGTAAGGTCCCGATCAAGTGAGGTTAGTAAGTTGTTTTGAGTGATCCGACACTTTTCCTCCACTTGGTGAATGTTCATAATCTTCGTCTTCCATCAGCGAACTTTGTGAACTGTTGTCATGAAAAAGAACTTAAAACTTTTCATATTTCCTCAACTTGAATTTCCCGGGAGAGAGAGAAAAACTACAGAAACGGACCGTTTCCATGCTAATGGTCCGTACTGTAAAATCCCAACCGAAAACAAGCCAATCAGAGTGATCCATTTAGCCTGACAATTGCTTGCCATTAACAACGAACACAAATTCTTTCAAACCTAAGATTAAAATCAATTTTTACAATGACAATAGCCGGTTACTCACCTTTTGCACTCCAGGAAAGACTGGCGGCTTTTTTCTTAGGTATCATCATTATTCTCATTTGTTAAACAAGCCTAGTTTATTGGCGAGTTGAGCTTGTGAACTAGGGATCAGAAGGTTATGGGTTCGACTCCTGAGAAGAAGCACTCGGATTTGTTCCGACTATCCCCAAGTCACCGGAAACAAACTAACTTAGAGAAATTTTAAAAAGAGCTTGAAACTTTCCTTTTTGCAATGGTGTTTGGTTAAAATCACTAATAAAATAAGTCTTTTATTATGATATTAGGGATATATATTATTTTTTAAATAATAGATTATAATTTTTTTTAAATACTAGTTTTTAAATAGGTAAATTAAATTTTTTTTTTGTTTTTTTGCTTTAATTTGTACATTTAGGTCTTTGTCATGTTTAATTGTACTTATAGTGCCTTTATAAAATATTTATAGTTTTTGGCACGTCTTAATTATCCTTATTGTTATTATTAGTGTTTGTCTCTATTAAGGTGGAGCAAACCAGTTCCAACACTTTCAAGTAACGTTTCTTCGTAGGTTTTGTGCTACAATGCTGTGTCACGTATTAGCAATGTTATGGTACCATAAGAAACGCCAATTATCGCTGAACAAGATGTGGTCATCATAGTGATGTGATAAGTCGCCATGGTAATAGGAAAGCCATGTAATAAAACCCTTTATTTTGCCTTTTGTTGCTGATGTCTCAAAAATAAATTCTGTACAACAGAATCAGAGCCACCTTAAATCTGCGATTTTTTTAAAAGTGGCTCTCATTCTTTAGTACAGAAATTTTTTTAACTTTGCAGAAAGTTTCATTTTAGCCTTCTGATCTCTTTCCAGCAATAAAAAATTGGGGTCACCGAGTTTGTTTTTGAGATATGAGCAACTGAAGGAAAAATAAAGGCCGTTTTTGCTGGGTTTTTTCCGCTGCCAAGGTAACAGATTACGTCACAATAATGATGGAATCTTGTTTGAAAATAATCGGTATTTCATATGGTACCATAACATTGCTGTTACGTGATACAGTGTGTAGTGCCAATCCTTCTAAAGAGGTTGGCTTTTCAAAGTGTTGAAACCGGTCTGGGCCACCTTAAAAGGCTTTGAATAGTTGTCAGGATAAATCCGGGGTTCTTTTTTCGGGCAGGTCCCCTCCAGAAACCCCTACCTCCGAGTGCACCTCCGCCACGCCCATCTTCGGGACCCAGTTTTCCAGATCTCCCCGCGGTACCCACAGATCTGCCAAATTTACCGGACAGTGTACCAGGAGGAAACAGTGCTGGGGGCGAAGATGTGGATTTCGATGACCTCACGCGACGCTTTGAGGACCTCAAAAAGAAAAAGTAACCCTAGATCAGCTTTTGCGGATGCGTGTCATATTCTTTGGAATTGCGGACTTTTGATGCATTTTGGTAAAGTAAAAATTGGAGCGGACAAAGTGAAACGGATCTGATAAACCTCTTCTGCCGTGTAAATACACTTTTTTGCCGTAATAGATATCCGGGAGCTTAATTGTAGGGGCTGTGTCACGAGGGTGCAGTCGATTTTGTGTAGTTTACCAATTTTAAATAAACCGCCCCTCAGTGCTCGCCGTGCAACTTCGCGTTAACCCAGAAATTACTTTTAAGTATTACAGCTAAAAAAATGTCTGCGGAGCATAGATAATTCAAGTTACATTGAAACAATAGCGATGAACTTTGAAAAACTCCGATTCCAATCCATTTTCAGCTTCTTTACTTTTGCCCATCCTTGCTTCCTGTTGTATTTGCTGTTTTCAGGTGATAAAACCTTCCTTCAATGTTTTAAGTAGTTATTTTTACATTTTGCTTGAGGTGGGTGCCATTTCCCAGTCGTTGAATCTGACTAAATGTGAGACACAGCCCCTTTTAAGACGCTGTTACACTCACTCATTAAGCGAATTCAGCGTTTCAAAAAAAACGTGCGAGCGTCGGGATAAAAGCAAGCAAGAATATATAATGGCATTTTTTTACAGCTATTACCATAACAATTATATGCTTGTTCTTGAAACTCCGAACTGGCAAATAGGGAACTTTAGCAAACATCAACGGTTACGGCAACAAGAACGTCACAAATTTTCATATTTAGTGGGTAAAAACAAAAGCTTTGCACGCCCTGCACGTGCGTTTTTCACTTATGTCCATTTCGTTGCTGTCGTCTGAAAAACAACAACGTGACATTGCAAAATTTGAGGTTTTATGAAGATCGTCAACACTTGAGGAAAAATTTTCATTTTCTCCCCTGAATTAAGCGCCGTTCCGACCAGTGTCATTTTTGAGGAACTACCACACCCATGTCATGTTAAAAGGTGAAATAGTCACTAAAGGCGGCGAAAGACGAGATACAAAAACCCTCACCTTGTCGCGCAACATTGTTTCGTTGGAAGTTTTGGTCGATTTGCCGGTGTTTCGCGTTTTTCACCTTGCGTGATCAACTTGACCCGCAACAAAAACATTTGTTGCGGGTTGAAGAAATGCAGGGCGCTGATTGGTTGATTTGCTAGTACACGAGCACATTTGTTGCGCAGCAAGTTGTGAGCTTGATGAAAAACGAGCGGCAAAGCCAAAATTTGTTGCTCAGAGTAGACCCGCGCTCTACTTTTCGCAGCAAGTTTCTTCAACACGCAACAAATGTTCTTGTTGCGCGACAAGGTGATCATGCAAGGTAAAAAACATAAGACATCGACCCAAACTTGCAACGAAACAATCAGTAACAATGTTACGCGCCAAGTTGAGGGGTTTTGTATCTCGTATTTCGCCGCCTTACAATATCGCGAATTTATATTTTGAGATGATGTTCTCGTTGCCGTCGTCGTTGACTTTTTCGTGCGACTTGTGTCGCAACTTTGTCGAGACAAGAGTTGAACGTTCTTTTCGAAAAAAGTTTCTCGTCGGGAAACATTTCTTGCAGCCTATCTCGTTTTCGATGGTTACTCGAGGAAAAGAAATCCCACGAACGAATTGCGGTTGTTTCGCGCGATAGCCAATTTGCTGCCCGAAATGATAGTCGGTTCGCCCGAACTGAGAAGTGTTTTACAGGACTATCCACAATTTTATTTCTTTTCCGTCCCGTGCAAACCGAGAACGTGCGATGGCCAAATTTAGGGTTTTGTGGACAGGCAGCTTATATCAAACAAATTTTTGCATTATCTCGTGTAACTGAACTGCTTTTCATACAAGTGACTAAATCTCAAATCCTGGTCCCAAGTATTAGCACAAAACGGCAACGTTGGATTTTCTCCCTTATTTTGGACTCCCATTCTCCTACTTCAGTTAGCGAGTAGTTCGGTTTCCTCGTAGAGGTTGAATGAAGCGGAACAATCCCGAAAAAGTTTGAAAAACACGATCCCGCAATTTTGAATGGCGTTTTCGTTGGCATGTCCATCGCAGATCTTAAGGTCATTTTTTTATCCAATCAAATAGCTGTGTTTTGCAGATGACGTCCAAGAAACTTGCCACATGTTAGCAGGTCTAGCACGATTATTTTTCCTCATTTCACATTTTTGCGAGAACCCATAAAATAAAAGTAATCTCGTCTACTTTTGTGATGGTAGCTTTGACCATTACATTTAAAGGAGGCTCGAAATAGTTTCTCCTTTTTTCAAACAAATAAACACATTCTGTCCTTAGATACAGTTAGGGTAATCATATCAAGACGAAATTTGGCCAGGGTATTAAGTACCCATCATAGATTTCTCACATCACATTTTCCTCCAAAATAACGTTACCATGGCAACAATATAAGGCATTTCTTTGAGCCTTAAAATCAAGATATATTGTCTTTTTTGAAAAAAACGGGACGGTGAAATCTTCCCATTCAGCGTTACCAGATAATGTTAGAAATAATCTCTAAAATATTTAAAATTCAACAAAATTTGTCGGTCAGTTTTTCAGAAAAATCACTTTTTTTGAAATGTGTCTAATCTTTGTTTTTTCACTTAAAGAATTTTTTTTAAAATGTGAAAGACAAACGCTTTAAATTAATCTAAGCTAACATGCAAAAAATGAAAAAAAAATCACTGTCCGAAAGCAGAGATATAAACGAGTAAAGTTGCAAAATCAGGAAAAATGAGGGGGTTACAAGAGCAGCATTTACGCATGCGTCACCCGCTCATTCGAGTGCTCACGCGATTGGAGCTGGTCACTTAAATCCGTTTGTGTTGGCCTGTATCAAACCGTTTGTGTACAATTTTCGTTGTTTTCGTGAATAGGAGATGTCTATTTATATTCCATATATATAGGAATCAGAAGAAAGGTGAGCGAAATTAGCCGAATTTGTTTATTTCTAGTGACCCATTTTCAATCATGAGCTGACGCGAGCAGCTTTTAGAGTTGCGTGTGTGGCTTACGCGCGCGCGCTCAGCTGAAAACCCTTTCGAGACTTTAAATAACGCGAATTGGCGTAGCCAAAGCGTGCGTGACAAAGAAATTCGCGCGCGCAACGCCGAAGAGACTCGCTTTTCAATTTGCGTTGAGATTTCTCGGGTGGCTAATTTTTTGGTTTTGCTTTTTTCTCTACTCGTTCGACAGATAATTAATATTTCGTGAGACGTTTGAGCTTTTAACGAATTGCACTTTTAATTAATCATGGCTCGTTATAATTGTAGGTTAGTGATCGACGTGTAACCGAATTGAAGAAACAAATAAAATTCACTTTTCTCAAATCACTGCCCGAAGTTTCGCATAAGCTGGGCCGTTTTCTTGAGGTTCAACAGGTATTCAAGCTTTTGTTTAACTTTTCCTTCAAGCGGCACATGGAATTTCACCTTCAGCCTTGAGTTGTTTCTACATGTCTAACTACTTCCTTTCCAAAATGAAGCAAAATAGTTTAATGAGTCGTTATAACCTTTCCACACTTAAGCGCTTGACAACAATGCAACAACTTATATCGGGACATTGATTGGGTTATGTCAATTTAAAATTCTCTCATCCAAACGTTACCGTTCCAAACGGTCTTCTTTTTCAGCAAAATCCTGAAAGTGCCGTACATCAAAAAAGGCAAGAACAACTTCTGAACATAACTTGCAATACAGTCAATTGTATACAGTAGGTACACTGTTCTATGAAAGCAAATGTCAGTGTACATTTTACCATGCTAGTAGAATATAAACTTATGGACCTATGCAGATCTTCCTTGTTGTTTACAAACATGTATGAATGGTGTAGTTTTACTAGCAATGGCTAATGTGATAAAATTTTGTACAAGATTACTTCCAGCATATTTTTCAGACAGTTTCATGTTACCACTAGTCCAAGTTTCTTATCATGCACTGCCAGTGTTTACGCTGCTGACTTCGCGCGGTCATGCGCAGAAGACGTCTGGGGTCGAGATTGCCGCCGTCAGTGATAAAGCTGTTGTTAAACTAACAAACTTTCTTTCAGTCCGTGAACTATGTTTGTGAAGCGTTAATCTTAATCAATATAAATACTAAACAACTCGCTCTGCTAAACAAAATGGCGCCACGGAGTTCTATATTCAATTCGTTCGCGCCGACGCGAAGACAAAATGTGCAAGTGCTATCCAATCAAAAAACCGGGAACAGTCGCGCCACCTTAAACAATTGCGTTTCCAATGGGCTTCTGCAAAAGATATTGAATGTTGGACACAAATTCTACGGTTATAGAACGTGACCTTTTCATGTCAGCATTTATTGAAGTTTCCTCATCAGAAGCAAAGCGTTTTTACAACGATAGGCGTGTGGGTTCTCAAAAGACGATCACAGTATTTTGAAAGTAAACCTTAATTCAAGTTTAGCAACCGGTGGTTAAACAACTTATCAACAAACCAGTGATGGAAAAACCACAAAAACTGTATTTGCAAAGAAGAGATTACCAATATACATAAATTTCTTATCAATGTGTTTAATACAAAAATAATGGAATACATTAATAGAAATCAACTTAGTCGAGGTTACTCGTCGGTGGCTATGGAAAAACTTTTGCGATTAACTTTTTCCTCAGAGAAGATTCTTTTTTACATTTCTCATCACGACAAAATATAAGCGAAACTCGATTTTTCCACGTCAACATGCAGTAATTACGGAAAGTGGCTAAAACCAGTTTCAACGCTTTCAAGGAACGTTCTTGTTAGACGAATTGGCACTGCAATGCTGTAACCCGTTTTATCAATGTCATGGCAGCATATGAAACAACAGTTATTGCTGAACAAGATGCGCTCATTATTGTGACGTAATAAGTCACCGTGGCAACGAGAAAGCCCTGTAAAAAGCCTGACCCATTCTTTTGTCTTTAGCTGCTCATATCTCAAAAACGAACTCGGTGACACCATTTTTTTATTCCTGGAAAGTGATCAGGAGGCCAAGATGAAACTTTCTACAAAGTTTTAAAAAATATATGTGGAGTTTTTAAGGCGGCTCCGAATCCACTGCACGGATTTTTTACACTTTCAGTTGCTGTTACGTGATACAGTTTTGTAGCGTCGATCTTTCTAATAAGAGTGTTTCTTCAAAGTGTTGAAAATGGTTTGAGCCACGTAAAGAAATAATAGTTTAAATATAAATTTTGTGTGTACTTCGTCGAAATCGAAATCGTCATAGTTTTGACTGTCCCTCTCTCGATGACAAGAGATTGAGAGAGATTCCTGGAGTTGTTTCACTTTTCCGAGAGATTCTCAAACACGGATTCTCGGGGCCTTGCAAGCTTTCGAATAATGTGCATAGACGAGATGAAACTAATCGTTAGAGTAAAACCTATCGCCACCGATCGCACCGCCGTAAGCTTTAGATTATTCAATGATCCTTGAGAATTTAGCGCAAAGTAGAACAATGCCACAATATCGCTTTCGATGTAAGCGCATATCATACAAATGCTTACGTACAAGACGTACCGTGTCACATATCTGTGCTTATTGAGGATAATTATGAAAAGGACATTGGAAATTGTGCAAGCCGTGTTGTAAGTCGCAAAATAAAGAAATTGCTTTTGGCCTTCGGAATAACCCAGCGGAAAAGAGCAATATGGTACGACGATTCCCAAAACCAGCAGATAGATATTGGATGAAAACCAGTCGCTTCGAATCAGTTTCAACGCGTTCGTTCTCACGGTCCAGGATTTTTCGCACACCACGGCACTGTAGATGCAAAAAACGAGTATTTGAAATGAAGGCCACCATACACCATCAGTTGGACAGGGAACAAACCACGAAGAGATATAGTAATATTCAATGTTGCTGTCCCCTCCATTGTTAGGAGTGAATCCTGGATCACCTTGGTCGAATCTGAAAAACGACAGTCCGCCCAAAGATATTCCCACAGGAAGAGAGGCTACTAAGACAACTAGATAACATAATCCCGAAACACTTCTGTAAGGAATTTGCCCCAGCATTCTGACACATCTGATTCCTAATGGTCGCCTAGCGACGACGTGGTTGCTGTTGGCAAGCAACGGCTTTCTTTCGCTGTCACCATGGAGATTTATGCGAAGTTTCGACCGTTTTGTGTCACCTTGCTCCAAAGTTTCAACGTCCAATCCAACTTCGCTATGATCATTTTCGACTTTTAGCTGTCTCTCGTATACCCATGCGGATCTCTTTGTAAATGTTAAGCACACAAGAGTAATGATTGGCCCAACAAAAAGCCAGTAATGAAGGTTTCTCAAATATGAAGCCATTTTGTTAAGTTCATCCAGAGGCAAAACGCGTGGAGACAGGTACACTCTGATCAGAACATCGGCTCGGTCGGCAGCCAAAAGGAGGTCGTTGTCTTCGAAGAAATTGTTTCCGTTGGTTATCTGTGGAGTTAAACACCTCCAAAAGCCTTTGGAAATCATAACAGGAATGAGTATCCTTTCTTTAGACACTGCGGTAGATTTTACATTTTCTTCATTGTCTCCAAAATAAACCAACATGGAGTAACCTGCATTCTGTGCACTGATTGCCAAATGTTGCAATGAGCATGCAGTTTCGTCCACAAGGGTGACAAGAGCAATTTTGTGGACACGCATATCTACCTTGTTCACATCAGACAGCGGGTGACAGGCATTCTTTAACGGCGAATAAACTGCAAACGCGTTTAAACGAAATTCGGGATATTCAACGGTTGCCGTTGATCTTGCAAAGGTTTCCAGTGAAGGCGATTTCAGTCCTGGCACTTTTGATAAACGACTCGTGCACTTTGCAACTTGTTGCTTGTCTCCTCCATATTCTGGAAAAACGGTTATTGACGGGGTACTAGAGGAACTTTGGTTGTTGAAGAGATTGCCGAGAATTGCAAACGGGTCAAAGGAAAAAACTAAAACAACGCTTGTGAAAACTACGAAGATAGCGCAACTGGTAAAGACAATACCCTTGCGAGACATCTTCGTAGGCACAACCGGAATACTGCACTTGTTTGACTTGAAAAACTTGACAAGAAATTGCTGGCACATGGCGATCACGTGAAGATTATTACCTGCAAAGTTCAGCTACTGAGATATAAACTCGTCATTGGTTTTTCAAAATTCAAGTCTCGGAAGTCAGTCATACTCGTTTCATATGACTGGTGTCATCACTTTCCTGTATATTTTTGACTTTATTTGGCAATATGTCACAATTGTTTTTAAAGTAGTCGATTGCAGTCATACATTTCGTTAGGGGCAACCAAGTCAACAAATAAATGACCTTTATGGGATCAGATATCTATACCAAGATAAAGGAGTCTTTGTTGAACGAAGAGTTGAAAGAAACGCTGTGGCTATATGGCCGGTAACATGTCAAAGTGTTAAGTGGACTAAGTGACCGGCAGTGAAACTTAAAAAATCCTGTGAAGTAAAGCAACGTAAAAACACAGTAAAAAACGAGACTGCAAGCGGAGTCGACCCCAGGTCGCCCGCACGTCAAGCGCTAACCATGACCACTGAACCACCGCGGCTAATCGGCAATCTATGGAAATGTTGAAGTTTATATCATGTTACCATTACTTTTATTTGAATGCCTAACCATAGAGCTAACCGAAGCGCTTTTCAGGTTAACCAGAGTGCTATATACTAGTGAGGCTAATTGGAGTGCTTTTTAGGCTTAATCTATAAAAAAGTTTGAATGCCGGTCATTTAGTGTTTTTAAGACCTTGACCGGTTACCAACCGTATAACCACACGGTAAAAAAAAAAAACCTGCCAAGAACGAAATCATTGCCATTAAGAAACTTTATTTGTGTCAGCGTAATTCATGTTTCACGTTTCAATAGGTGACATATCATTGCAAATCTCTTTTCACTCAGTCCTCCTTTCATCATAAAAATTCACTTCTCACTGATGAATAAGCAGGGCGGATCGAGGATTTCTCTTAGGAGGGAGTGGACCACTAAGGAATGGCGTAGCTGACTAGTGAGGTAGCATGTAGGGGGGGGGGGGGGGGCGCACCCCTAATTCCCTACACCCCTACACCCCTACACCCCTACACCCCTACACCCCTACACCCCTACACCCCTGAAATTTTTGGCTATAAGAACCCTACGACGCATGTTCTCCGACAAAGAGTTTCCCAGAGCCTTGGGTCGATCCGAGGCTCTGGTGACGAGAATGCCGGAACCAGAGTTTTCTGGTTGCAGTTACCTCCAAGGTATTCCGCTGACCAATTATATTGCATAAAGAACTGACTACCCTTTTAGTGCCTTATCAGTACCGTTATAGTATTAAGGGAAAGTTCAGATTTGCCCACAAGAATTTTAAATGTGAACCAAATGTTTCGAGGGTACTCCCTCTTCTTCAGTGATTTGAAAGCAACTGAAACCACTGATGATGAGGGAGTACCCTCGGAACGTTTGGTTCACATTTAAAATTCTTGTGCGCAAATTTGAACTTTACTTTACCATTCATCCGCATTACTGCGCAGCACAGTTTCTTCGACTCCATGGGAGAACACCAGTAAGAACCCACCCTCCTCCCGCCTCGCTTCATTTTGCACACGCGTCCAATCTCCGCTCTTTTTCTGGAAACCAAGATGGCGGCTAGAAGAGGAAAGACTATATACTGTCGCGAACGTAAAAGGGAAAAGAGTTTGAGCAGTGGTTTGGACTACTGGCCTGCCGCCCAACTTATTATGCATGTTATTCCATCGACCTACAGACGAATCCACTGTTATGTGAAAATTATCGTCTATTTTATATCGAACAAACACTGGTAGGTCACCGTAGTTAATACTATACTTGCTACCAATAAATCTCAATATTGTAGCCGCTCTCGTAACGTATAGTTTGATTGGCTCGATACCCAAGCTGAAAACAATAGCAGTAGTGAACTGCTGTTTGCTTGTTTTCATTTCCCCAATGAAATGAGTTATCATTCATCTTTTGCTCTCTACCATCTGTTTTTTAGTTGCCCATTGCTTGATGTGTGTGCGTATTTCTTGTTTGTTTGTGTCTTTTTATTCGTTCATTAGTTGCTTTATTGATGCACTCTGTTAACCTATATTTCAATTATCAAAACCTAAATCCTCTTGACCTGGCCATTTCTACATCTACATGTCCCAGCACTCGGCAAAGTCCTTTTGACTTATGGCTGTTTTTGCTGTGGTGGCCTCACACACCACAAGCCTTTTTAGAGACATTACGCCAAGCCGGCCATTTAGCTCAATTATTATCTCTGCTACTATTCTTTTTTGGTCTTGTCTTCTATTTTACATCAGGCAGTCATTTTTGAGAGCTCAAAGGTCAGTTTTATAGGTCATTGTCTTAACATGACTAAAACAACCATAACCCTTTCCTTATGTCATATTATGCCAAAATAATAGTTTTAGGCCTATATGGTTAGCATAAATAAAGGGTTATGGTTGTTTCAGCACTCCTTCAACAGTGACCTGAAAACCTGACCTTTTACCTGTGACTTGTAAAATTACCTGTCGTGTGACATCGACATGAGTCACAAAGTAGAGATTGGGTGCCTGAGAAACATCCAGGAGCTTCCACTATTAATTGGCAGCCAGCTCCTAAATTGAGTCCACTCCCGTGGTTAGGAAATCCCCGCAACCCAGCCATGAACCCCCCATGTGGCGTGGGAGACAAGCAGGCGCTGATGACACTGATGAAGTCAGTGGAAAAAGGGAGTAGGAAGGGGAAATGCCAATATCTGGGCCCAAAGCACAGACACCAGTGCTTGAAATGGATTCCTCAACCGGCTAAAATGCACTTGCATGCTACTGTCGCAAACCCCAAAGACAGGGTGCCCTGGCAGATGTTGCATGCCACTGCCAGCCAAAACAACTGCTCCTCATTTGCTACCTCTGACTGTTAAATTGCATTTAACTGCATTTACTTCTGCCATTGGCAGCCAGATCCTAGATGACTGGCAAATCCTAGCAGCCCACCCATCCTGGAGCCCCCTCTCCAAGCCGGCAGCGTGCCCTGCTTGCATTATGTGTATAGGGCACGCAGGAGTACGCACATACAATAAATATGCTAAACTAGACCATTAACCCATGGTCATAAACCCACAAATTTACCACTCGGATGTTGATTTGAAAACATTTATTGCAGGACTAATAATTATGTCTTCTGAAACTATAAACAAATAAATATTTAATATCCATCAGTCAAGCTGAAATCAGAGAGTTCTGTACAAATCAAACCGCAACAAAATAAAATTAATGTTAATAAGTGTGACTAAGCTTGACTGTTCTTCACACTCTCGTAGTCGTTCACTAAAGTGAATCAACTATACAAAATAGCAACAAAAACAAAAAAAATGTGTTTCATTTAAATCCAGTGTTCAATTTCCTCAACATAATCGAGCAACATTTCTCTTAATGATTAATGTAACTTCAGTAGGAATGAGTTGTTGAACAGATCTTCTCAACTGTTCAGTTGAAGGGGAATTGTACCCTTTGGTACAGAAACAATTGTCAGAGATTTTTTATTTGTCATAGTAATGCAAGTAGTAATGCAAGTGGTGTTTTGTTGTTCGCGTGTAATCTTTTGTAGCATGACGAGATTGTTCTTATAACTACGGTACAAATGTCATTTATCTGACTGTAACCAACACCCTTAAAAAGGGTAAGGAGAGAACTCATGGAGTAGTAAGAAAGGGGTCGAGTGACCATGGCATCAAGAGATCAACTTTATTAAAATATATAATCAACCTGTTTGTTGCGAGTGAAGTAGGAAAATAATTATATGGAGCAATCTCTGAAACCTAGCACCTGCGATGGAATACAGACGCATGTGGATCAAAAGAACCACTGCTCTTGGGCTTTGGAGTGAGAGAGAGAGTGAGGGCAAAATGGATGCTGCATCTAAAGCATTGCACTCAGCAGACAAGGCTAACTCAACTAGAGCTTACAGCTGGAAAAATACAAAGCATAAAATGGTAATGGCAATGGATTTATACAGCACATTTTCTCTAAAATATTATAATAATTATAGATATTCAAATGCACTTTACAAGTTATTAATCAATCTAAGGGTGAGACTGGACATTAGCATATACAGGCACCAGTGGCAGCCGCTATCAGTTTATTAGCGATCTTGTCAAACCCATGAATGAATGAAATGAGGCTTGACCACAACACCAGGAGCTCCGTGCTTTACTCTTTGCAAATAGTGTTTGCAATGGGTTCTTTTACATTCCACGTGGTTATGAAGATTGAAAGTTTGTGACACGAGGCCTATGGTTTAGAGTCTTTATCCAAGGAGACTAGAAAGTCTAACTATTTGCAGATGTCATTACGAAGGCAGCACTTTCTCCTCAGTTGTTTAAAGACCATGAGTGTTGGTCCGGCCAGAGTTGAACCTGCGACCTCCCACACGGTAGTCTGATGCTCAACTACAGGTAACTGAGCCAACCAGTCAACGGTTCAAAGTGGATACTTGTAATACAGAATGCATTGAGAGACACCTGGAGTGATTTAAAGGCATTGTCAGTGCTGCGGATAATGCAGAACAGCCTGTGGATGAAATCAAAATCAAAAATGGCAGTGACATTATTGAGTCTGTTCAAGAATCGTGCGATCAAATTGAGGCAAAGATTGGGTTTGCGCACAATTTCCTGCCTGCGTGGATGGCTTGTGGAGTCTAAAGAGAAAGCTGAAGAAAGATTAAAGAAGCAGGATTAAGATCGATTTTCAAAAAGAACTTTTCAAAGTCACTGTGTAGATACATTATCAAAAGGAGCTTCAAGGTGACACTATGATCAGAGTGCAGGGAGGACAAAACAAACAACAAGAGGGGAATGGATCTACAACGAAGTTGCCTTGAAACTATCAATCACTATGTTAGACAGCTCATACCAAGACTGGGTGAGGTTCTGGGGACAGTTCTGTGAAATGGTGGAAAAATCTGACATGGCACAACTCACCAAATTTTGATTTTTCAAAGAATGTGTAACCCTTAACATAAGAAAGCTTATCAATGGATTGCCCTTCACAACCGAGGGATACAACAAGCGATCGAAAAGCATTCTAGAAGAAACGTTGAAAAGAAAGCAAAGTTGTCAAAGCTTATATCAAGGACACCTTAGACCTGCCCAAGAATGATGGATGCAGCACCAAGAAACCAGAAGCTGCTCTTTAACATCCAATCACTGGAAACCGAAGGAGAGCTTAAACAAAATAATAGATGAATATGTCGCGAAAGTATTGGACAAGCTATCCGGTATCAGAGGTGACCTGGTGAGACACAACAATGAATGGGAAAAGTGAGATTTTGTCAAACTATGCAAAGCCTTGTAAATGTGGGCACAGAGAAATCCTGTTCTTGATGGTGCTACAAGTGAAGAAATAAACTCAGGAGAAAAGACAAGACAACACAAGACATACGGAACTGAGATCACAATCGTGTGTTTACTACAACAACAGGATCCACAGGTCAAACGATTGCGCAAAAGTTATCGACACCAACAAAAGGAGAAGATAACTAGCAAAACAGCACCCTTGGTTTCATTGCACATCTGTAGGCCACTCGGTGGCAGATTGCCTTCGTAAAATGTCATGCAAAACATAATTATGGAGCATGCCATCACACATTGTTATACAATAAGGATAACAAGTTCAGGGGCGAAAACAGAATCAGAGGTGATAAAGGAACAACAAAGAGATTCTCCTCAATGTAGGCCACAAATACTCCAGGGGAAGGGATTTTCCCAATTTTAACTGTGAAAGTGTATGGGATCAAGTGGCGAGCACTGGTTGACACGAGCCAGAAGTACTTATGCCTCCGCCAAACTGATAAGCGCATCGAATCAACAAAGACAGTTGATAGCACATTGACTCGCATGGAAACAATCATAGAATGGAATCTGTCAGTGGAGATTACAAGGTGGACTTGACATTAATTAAGATGAACAAGAGCCAATTGCTAAACATGAACAATCCTCTAGAGCTATTTAGAGCTTATTAAGAGTCATGCACATCTTAATGGAGTTGCGATAAAAAGATAATGATTGTCAAACAAAAAGTTCCAGTCCAGGTTGTGCTGGGGGGAGGCAAGTATGCACAGATTAAAACCCAAATTGTCGGCAGGGTCAGAAAGGAGGGCCAGCCTGTTGCTGTGCGCACTAACTGGGATGGATTTGATGTCACCAGGTCAAGAGGTCAATAGAAATCAAAATGATGTTGACACAGACAAGTCATGCTGACTATGAAGAACTTTGTAGGTTAGATGTGCTTGGACTTTCCGATTCCTTAGAACATGATCATGCAGTCAATTGTTTACCAAGAATTCAAAGAACAACTGGTGCAAGGACGAAGAGGGGTGATACGAAACCGTATTCCCATGGTCTGTGTTCTCACCAGATCACTCCCTTGTGGGATTCCCACAAGAAAAATAGAAATGGCGCATTAATAGGCATGCACTGCACCCACTTAGGCGCACAAGGATGCTAGCAGTCTTTTAATGGTTCCAGCGAATACTCCAGCTCTTTGCTTCTTCAATTGAATGAAAGCAGTTTATCAGTTGAAAGTACTCAAAGCCCTTTGAAAGCCTTCAATTCTATTTCGTCACCACTACCACAGGGATCCCATTAGATTGCATCACGCATGCACACATCCCTTGTGGCAGTAGGTGACTCATAGAATTACAATCAAGCTTCAACTTACAGGTAAGTCTCGTTTAATTTTTCACTTTTGTTGACTTTTGCCTTCGTCAGTCACAGGAGTGTTGCCTTGGCTGCCACATTGGATCTGGTAGGTACTTGTGTAACAGGTAATTTAGAGTGCGGGGCGGGCGCATGTCATTCGCCGTGGTGCGGAGAAAATTAGATTCTTTCTTTTGCCCCAAAGTACCAAGGACTTCAGAAAGTGTAGAAGATCATCGAAACACTGGTGTTCAAAGAGGACAATGTAGCAAGCAAAGATCAAAAAGCTGTTTCATTGAAGATAGACCTTGTTTTTCAGAGTGAATGGCAGTCAAAATACCCATGGCTTGCCTATGATGCCAACAAAAAGATCACGACCTGTAAGATCTGTCTCAAGGCAAACAAATCAAATGCATTTACAATACTGTTGAAGGGCCACCATTGCAAGAGTTCCAATTTGAACATTCCTTGATGAAATGGACAGAGAAATCACGAAGGATTTTTTTCACCCTTGTCATGGTGCGCAAATAATTTTGTCCCACTTAAGCTCCTGCAGGGCCCCTATATTTTTCAGGAAAGGGGGCCCTGGGACTCCCTAAGACAAAATCCTCGCACGCAACCTGTATGCTCTACTTTCTTACAAATATGAATCAAAGAAGAAGAAAGAGACACCTTGAGGTGGCATTGGAGAGTAGTAACAAACAAGCCTGTGAAGATCTACCGGTTCACACAAGCCTTATGCGGTTTTATATGCACCCCTTTTCTGCTTGGAGCTGTGCTGGAGCAACAACTAGAATCACAGAAGGAGAGAGAACTGGAAGTAGTGGCAGAGTTGCATAAGAGCCTTTACACTGTACGTAGATGACTTGCTCTTAGGAGGGCTTTTAACAAAGCTCGAGACAGTGCAGCAAACCAAAGATAAAGCGGTGGAGATATTAATTTTGTGTGATGCAACTTTCATCTTATATAAATGGAACTCTAATGTTGCTGTTTTAGAAATGGACGCTGAGCCTCTTGGGGCCCATGACGAAAGTCGATCCTATGCCGAGCAATGCAATTATTGACAAAGATACTTTTGAACTGGTAGAGGGCCCAACCCCAGGAGTGAATCAAACCCAATCGTTATTGTCCCGAAGTCTGGAGAGGATATACGTTTATGCATTGATAGGAGGAGGGCGAACAAGGCAATAGTGCGCTCTAGCAGCTGCTATATAATAGTATCCCAACTGTGGATGAACTGCTGCAAAGTATGAATGGCCCTAAGGTCTTTATTAGTAAATTGGACCTGAAGTGGGGATACCATCAGCTAGAGCTGACACCCAAATCAAGGGAATCACCATGTTTGGGACTCAGGAAGGTTTATACAACTGCAAACATTTCTCTTCGGGTTGAGCTCAGCAAGTGAGATATATCAGCATGAAAATTTATTTAATATTGATGGCCTTAGCAGGCATTGATGATGTCGACTACATCATTTTCAGACGACATAATAGTATGTGCCCAAGACCAACCGACCCATGACAAGAGGTGATGTCATGTGCTGTGTACAGAGGTGGCACAACAGTTGGTTGACATTTAAGCCAGATAAGTGTATTTTTAACAGGGACAGCCATGTGTTCATGGGCATGTGGTATTGGGCCAACCAAGGAGAGAGTTCAAGCAATCCTGGAAGCAAGAGAACTTGAGAATATCACAGAGCTAAGGAGTTTCTGGGAGCTAGCCAACTACAGCAGCAGATTTATCCCATACTTCTCGACACTATCTGAACCATTGAGAAGATTGACGAAGAAAGACACACCCTATATCTTTGGATTAGAGCAGAAAACGGCGTTTCAGGTGAAACAGAAAATGCCAGTGGCAGGCACATTGTCCTACTTTGATAAACAGACACCCACAAAGATCGTAGCAGATGCAAGCCCCATTGGGTTAGGTTGCATTTTAATGCAGAGGCAACTAAGACGAGCAGTGGACACCAGTTTACTGTGCCAGCTGTAGCCTCACTCAATGTGAACAGAGATACTCCCAGATGGAAAAAGAAGCTCTGGCAATAGTGTGATCCTGTGAAAGGCTTCACATGTATGTGTATGGCATACGATTTGACCTAGAGACCGACCACAACCAACTGGAGGCAATCTTGAAGAAATAGTGCAACAACGATCTATTGGTACCACACCCAGACAAGTGCAAGGCAATGATCATGCAACGGCAACCCTTCATTGGACCAATCCAGGCTTTACGTCTTGGAAAATGCACTGTAAATTGGACAACATCAGAACGGCTTCTAGGAGTGCTTGTCAACTGTTACAATAAGATGACCTGGTGAGATCACGGTGCAAATGTCGCGAAGTCTTTTGCATCTAAACTGAGTCTTTGACGCATGCAGTTCCTCCCCCGAAAGCAATTGGAAGACTTTTATACAAAAGTTATATTGCCATCGGTCACGTATGGCCTAGTTGTTTGGGGATCGTGCAACAAGACACGCTTCAGCAATCTGGAAAAACCATAGACTATTACAGCGGCTTTTACGAAGTTAGTGTGATGCAGTCCACAATGACCTAGAAAGTGATTGATCGGCTAGACAAGATTTTCTGTCACTATGAATACCCCATGACTATTAAGTACGTCAATTTTCCCCAATTTATTATACCATGCCTAGAATAATTTTAATCGATGCCCATACCTCAAATGCCTTCGGTCGAGAATTTTGCACTGGTCATCTTGAGAAAGCTTTATTATGGTTTTCAGGATCGCCTTTCTCAGTGAATTTTTGAAAGATGAAGCTCAAATTCGTCGAAGGTATGGGAACATCCCTAATCAATCGGATGCTGGTGTTTTTAAGGTAGGAATTTCACTGGTTTGGCGTCAGTTCCACCTTAAAGTGGACTAGGTCACACACCGGTGGCTGATTGCTGCCTGCCTTGTCTCCTTGGTTGGTTCTAACCGCCAAGGTCAAATATTCATCTCGCAAAATAGTGCTTAAAACAGCATGGGACAGCAAAAAGAAACATGACACATGACCCAGTTAACAATGGGCCGTTTGCAGGATAGTGATCACATGGTACAAATCCGCCATACTGGGACGCAAATTGCCCACTGGGACATCTCAAACAAAGAAATTTTAGATTAACTAGCCTTTGTTTTAGATGTCCCAGTGCGCAATTTGCGTCCCAGTATGGCGGATTTGTACCATGTGATCATTATCCTGCAAAGGGCCCATTGCCTTCAAAACTTTTATTGAATCATTTGCTTTAAATTCTGCATATTGGAACAAATTGTAGCCACTGTATTGTTCATCTGTATTTCTTCTATAAATAACAAAAGGCCCCCACCAACAGAGGGTGATCTGCCTGTTTTACAATTTAGTTGAACAGCCCCCTTAGTGAAAGTTGTGATAGATGGTTCTGCCTCTTTTATTGCTAAATGTAAATAAATGCTCAAAACTGCATGCATTGGGAATATTTACGTCCATGTCAAATTCAATCAACTATCCGGAAAGGAAATGGCAGAAAAACTACTGTACGGTATTTACTTTGAATTTAATGAGCGACACTCCAAAGAATCCCGGTAAAAAGAGAGGTACCTATGCTGAAAAACTATGCAGAGAGAGGTCTCAGATTTCTTCCAGATTTGCAGAATAAATGTTAAAATAAGTAACTGAATGTTGGAGTGTTATGGCAAGTTTTAATGGTGTGATGTTCGTTATCAAGGACAAATTCTTGTTTAGAACGGATTGCTCATCATCTATCAGTAAATTAGTAAGGTCAGGAGGGAGAGATTTACCGAATCTGGTCTTCAGTGATGGTGTGACCAGGAATTGTTTCCATGATCAATGGCTTACATGGTTTGGGTCACCCGTATTCTTTAAGGGGACAAAGCTCTCATTATAATGGTCTTGCCAAAACCAGTTGATAACACAGCCATAAAATGTGTGCCCAATAGGAGAAATTTGGCCGCAAGATTCTGCTCTTGTTTGGGTTCAATGTGTTAGCATTTGGAGGGATAAATGATCGAAACTGCAAAAGCCATATCATGCTTAACTTATCTTTTCCCAGGAAAAGTCGAAGACAGATTGGCGTCACAATCTGACAAGAAGTAATTAAGTCATCAAAAAAATCTGACAGCAGTCTATTGTCAACGGATCAATCCGAATTTCGCGTTGCTGGTGCAATAGAACGTAGTTACTAAAACAAGGATTGACCTTTTGTAAAATGATCTAAAATGTCCTAAAATGAGCTACAACGGTATCTAATATTACCGAAAATGATCTAAAATGACCTAAAATGACTAGGTCATTTTAGATTATTTTAGATACCATTGTAGCTCATTTTAGCTCATTTTAGGACATTTTAGATACTGCTGTAGCTCATTTTAGCTCAGTTTAGACACCGTAATGGTTGTAGCTCATTTTAGGTCATTTTAGATCATTTTACGTGGCAGGTACAAAACACACAGATCACAGGTCATTGTTTTACCAAATGAATACAGAAAGTATCCTAAACATTCATAAATGCCTAAGGTCAGCATTTATGAATGTTTAGGATACTTTCTGTATTGGTAAAACATTCACCTGTGACCTGTAATCTGTGACCAGTGTTTTGTACCAGCTGTCATTTTAGATCATTTTAGGTCATTCCTTGTTTTAGTAACTACGCTTGTAGAAACTATATAATTAGTTGATTGTCAATCCCAAAAAAGGGGGAGACGTAGCGTCTAAGGGCATTATGGGTCGTAGGTGTAGGGAAGCAATTAAGGTGGCAGATTGTATTTCTCAACTGCTGTGTTATGCAGGATTAAAACTTGTTTTAACAGTGCATTCAATTGCATGTGTTACAATACAGTATGATGGTGTTACAGAACCCTTCGTTATGATTAGTATTCCAAAAACTAGACACTTAAATTTGTCCTGGAACTTCTTGAAACTGTAATTTGGTTTTTGTTATCTTGGGCTTTTAAGAATTAATATCTATCGATTGCTAAATTTTTGTGCAATGCTTTCATAAAAATTGTCGGGCTATGTACCCGACAATCTGCATCAAACACATCCCATGACAATGGCAAACAACATACTGCTGATGATTCACAATAATGACTTTGTGTCTTAAGGTTAAAGGATTTTATTTTTCAAATCAAAACTTCTTTTTAATTCATTTCTTTACTATTTTTATTGATTGATTGATTTAATTATTTATTTATTTTATTTAGAGCGAGTTTCAATTGAGTGTCGTAAAACCAAAACCAAAGTAATTACTTTGGCCAATTGAAAAGGACATGGACAATCCAGTAAACCAATCAAAACTCAAAGTAATTACACATAGCCGACACAAAACGTGGGAAAATGTGCACTCGTAAGCCATGATTGGTTTTGGTTTCACTTCTGATTGGTTGAAAAAGTGGCGTGAGAACTTTGAACCAATCACTGAGTGAAGAAAATGCAAAACCAAAGCAATTTGCAAATTACTTTTGACACTCGATTGAAAACGGCTCTATTATTTTATTTATTCATGTGAACTGATTTTCCACAGAAGTGCTAGGTGAAATACTATTACCTAACTTTCCTTTGCCAGGTATTGTCACCTTAGGCCAGGCCACAGCAATGCAAACCTCGTGACATACCCTTTGCTAGCAGCCCAGAAAGATTATGAGCAGGGCTGGTTGTGACACAGGGCCTACAGCTAAATGACATAAGAAATGACATATCACTGCCAGATTGTGCAAGTACATGTAAGTAGAGGCTATCCCTTTAAGATAGCACCTTTTTGTTTAAGGCATAGATATTTGTTATCTACAATGGTATATATTTTTATTTATTATTAACAATTATTCACCAAAGGCGAAGTGATTATCAGTGAACATTCACCAATAATCAATGAGCCCAAGGTGAATAATTGTTTTAGTATAAATACACAGGTGATTGTTGCAAAAAAGAGAAAAAAAAAAAAATTTCAACACGAAATCATCTTCACTTACAGTGGCAAAATGACTACTGGCAGCCATTTTGGCCGTCGAGGTGATTATCGGCTGATAATCCGAGATAGCAAGCCAATGAGAGCGTGCGACTTTGTATAATCACCTGTGCATTTATACTAATGATAATTGTTTAGGTGGCAATTGACAATTGACAATTGACAATACTAGCAGACGCACCCGATGCAAAAATTTGATGATCGTCTGCATACATATTAGAAATTTCCTCCTCAGTTATACATGTATAAGTGAGATCATTTTGAAACGAGTTCCACAAGAGGGGACCAAATGAGGACCCTTGAGGACAACCTCTTATTGTATTTTTCCACTGACTATTCATAGGACCCAATTGACCCTGTTTTGTCTGTGAGAAAAGTATGAGCGCAGAAGGTTGATTGTAGGATTCCAGTTTCTTAATAAGAAGTGGTGGGCTAACAGAGTCAAATGCCTTACTCATATTTGAGGATAATTCTCCCACAACTTTTCTACTATCTAGATCCATCTTCCATTTCTCAACTGGTCTCAGTAATGCGGTATCACACCCGTTGTTCTTTCGATAGGCTGTCAAGCTGTTGCCAAGTTTAGGATCCATTTACTCCATAAACTGCTTTGAATCCCAGTCATTTCTCAAACAGCTTATCTAGGATTAGTAGAATTGTAATTGGTCGGTAATGCTTTACTTCTTCTCTGTTATTACTCTTGTAGACAGGTACCCATTCCCTTCTCTTCCAATCAGATAACCAAGTCCCTTGTTCAATGCTCATGTTGAAAATCCTGCTTGTTGAAGGAGCCAATTCCCACCGCCCCCCCGGGGGAGGGGGGGCGGGACTCGATATATCCCTGGGTGGGGAGGTGCGGCGTGGCCCCTCGTACCCTGACCCTGTTTAAGACAAATATCGCTGATTTTCCTACTCTGTTTAAGACATTTAACCCAGTTTAAGACAAAAATTGATAAATCGATACCCTGGTTAAGACAAAAAATGATAAAATCGATACCCTGTTGAAGAGAAAAATCCCGAAAGACATACCCTGGCTGGCCGCACGTCCCCATTAAGCCCTAAACCCCCCCCCCCTCCCCCATCCCTCGGGCCAATTCCTTAGCTATTAGTTTTAAAACCTAATGTTTTTTTTTGTTGAAAATGCAAACTCTTAGGTGCGTGTTCGCTTACTGTCCATCAGCTATAAAATGCTCTGCAGCGCAAACGAAACTGGGTACAGAGTTAAGCGCCCATTTAGACGTGGAATTGCAGAAAATCACCTTGTCTCCGAAATAAGTGATTATTATTCTTATCATCATCATCATCATCATTATTATTGTTATTAATTATTATTAATTAATTAATTAAGTACAAATTTTGGCCCCAGAGCAAACGTCATGCTGGTACTGATCTGTTGTTCCTTTTATGTCAAAGCAGTATGAGTTCAACAACTTGGATCGAGAGAGTGCTCTGGACAATTAATTTAAAGATGTTCTTAGAAGAAGGAAACAATACTTGGGATGCTCTCACCTTTATTACTGGCCTGGTAAAAAGGTTTGTTTTATAAAATGGCAGTTAAACTATTCTTAAGGAGATTGTAAAGGTACGTCAACGCCACCAGAGCAAAAGCAGAACAGAATGGATTCAATATTGTTTTGGTGAGAAACAGTGAGTGTTATCTGCCCCATAACGCAACCATGATTCCTTCATGACACATGAAAAAACAACCGTCTCTTTTCATAAATTATCAGTGAATTTTTTTATCTGTTCAGTCCCGTTTTTGCTCTGTTGTGAAACGTACCTTTAACTAGTCTATTTAGATTGATTGGATCTACACAACTGTTCCACGTAAACGGCTATACTGTAGTACCACATAAAACACCAATAATTGCTTAATAAGATACGTTAGAAATATGACGTAATAGGTTACCATAGCAACAAAAGAGCCATCCAAACACACCCTTTTCTTGTCGTTAGCACTTACATCTATAAAGGAAATTTGGTGACTCCCAATTTTTACTGCTAGAAAGTGATTGTTAGGCTAAGATGAAACTCTGCAAAGTGAAAAAAATTCTCTGGAGCGGATTCACAGCTGCCTTCACAGTTGGAGAATGTTAAGGTGGCTCTCAACCCACTTGAAAAAAACTAGTTGGGAGTCACCAAATTTGTTTTCGATGGAAGCGTTTGAAGGCAAAATAAGGGTGTATTTGGATGGCTCGTTGGTTGCTATGGTAACGCAAAACGTCATACAAATCCCTTCTTTTTAGCTATAATTGGTGTTTCATATGATACCATAACATTTCCGATATGTGGAACTGTGTTTTTAGGGTCAATCCTTCTTATAAGACCTTTCCTTTGAAATTGTTGAAACTGGCTTGAGCCATCTTAAAGTGCACCTAAACTTAAGGACGTTCGCGCTAATTGTTTGTGCGCAACGTTACTGCGCAGGTAACGCGACTGTAAAATGTCACGCATTACTTCGAGCATTAGTGAAGTTGAGGTTTTGAAACCTTTTCAAAAACCGTGGACGATAAGTCTTGCACAGCGTTGGATCAGAGAAGACCGCGATCAGTCAAAATTGATTTAAAATATTTATGAAAGTCAAGTAGACTACTGCACGACTGATATTTGCGAGGTTTTATCAGTCGTACACTAGCCGAGTCTACTTGACTTTCGTAGATATTTTTCAAGCATCAGTTAAAATGACATGGCGACAAAAACGCCGAGGAAAAAATTCCAGGCTAGCAAAAGAATGGCACATTTATTTCCGAATCATCATGAAACTTCAAGTGAAGCGAGCGGGAGGATGGAAAAGCTCTGGAAAAGGTAGCCGATCGAGTAGACTAGTACTAGTGGCTGAAAGTTTGGAAAACTCGAGGACGAACCGTTGCGTAAATTTAATGGGGCTGTTTCTTTTTAATGTTTTATTACCCTACGAACTTAAGTTCAAAGTGAATGCATGTTTTTAAAGTTCTTTTCCTTTACTTTCGTGAAAATTGAGCAGTATTTTCGTCTTCGTCCGCTTGAATAGTGCGGACCTTCGTGCAAACAATCAGCGATTAAATTTCGCAAAAAAACACGCTCCAGAGGATGAGCATGACGGCAATGGAGTGATATTATACAAAACACCAACCAAAGGAAAATGACCCCTGCTTAAAACTTCGTTGCTATGCTCGAGAAAGGTTTTTTTTTCGGTAAAACCCTTTCATCTCTTCAACGATCGATCGTCTCTTAGGTTCCAGTCCTTCACCGACAGGTCACGCAAAAGCGTGACAAACGAAATTTTCCAAGCCTTTGCAAAATCACATCGATTTTACTCGTTCAGATCATCGGTGACCCCTATTTTTTTAATCATTAATCACTTACTTTACTTACTATCTACAAAATGTGATGAAATGAAAAAATTCTCACCGTAAGAAGTTATCTTCTTTTAACATTTTCTTTCCTCGTGCCATCGAATTCCGGTAGTGGTTGCAACGGATAGAGCTTACGAAAACGCTCGTCGAGGATGAACTCTACTGTTTACCACATCCCTAGCGGCATACAATTATCTAAAAATCTCACTCCTAAAAACCTATGCACGGAAACTTTCACTCCAACAGTTTATTTTTATGATTTTCGATGGATGAGCAGGTGAGCCTACATCTCGCGATTATGACCGATTTCTCGAAATTAAGGCATTTTTCCACTGCCATTTTCTCCGAAACAAAGTCGGTGACCCCCATTTTTTTTTTCATTTTTGGAGTAAGTACTTTATGGCCTAACTCTAGGCGAGAAATGAAGAAAATCCCACCGTAGGAAGATTTTGGCGCGAACGTCCTTAAATATTTTTCATTCCTAATATAAATCTCCCCATCCAAAGCAAACATAATTATGTCACCACTGATACCCAGAATTTTCGTTTTTCTGTGCTGTGTAAGTCACGTAAACTTGGCAAACTAGCAGTAATTTGGACCCACCACTGTGCAACCTTGTTTCCCAAGGTCTCTCTTCTCTGCCTCCATTGTTGGAGGCAGGGAAGAGAGACCTGGGAACGAGGTTGACCACTGTGATGTGAGAGGCATGGGTTTATTCTCAATTTTACGTCACAAATGCAAATGCGCACCCAACCCAAAGAAATATACATTTGGTGCATTTTTCTACTAGTTGGCACGGTGGCCTGGCCTCATGGTTAGAGTGCTCGACTCCGGATCGAGTGGTCCAGGTTGTGGTCCTGGCTGGGGACATTGTGTTGTGTTCTTGGGCAAGGCACTTTACTCTCACGGTGCCTCTCTCCACCCAGGTGTATAAATGGGTACCGGCGAAATGCTGGGTGTAACCGTGTGATGGACTAGCATCCCATCCAGGGGGTAGTAGAAATACTCCTAGTCGCTTCTTGCTAATGAAACCGGAGATACACATGTACATGTAAGTGCTGGCCTGATGGGCCTTCTGGCTCGTAAGCAGAGACAGTCACTTTACTTTTTACTTTACTGCATTTTCATTTTCCTGTGAATCGGGGAATGTTTTTTTGCTTTACATCGTAGATGCATTGTTGGGGATAAGATGTTTAAGAAGGTCGTGGCATCACGAGAATGCCGTCAGTTTTATTTTCTCTCTTTGACAGTCAAGTAAGAATGCAATCCTTGCAACGTGCGTGCGTGGAACATGTAATAATGTCGCGAGGATCGCGTTCTTGTGGGACAAGAAAAAAGAAACTATGACTGCTTGTACTATGTAATGAACCAAGAGTGAATTAGATAAGAGTGTTGTTATAGCATGGGTGGGCTCCCCAGCACAGCCACAAATGAGTCTATTTTTTGAATACCCGTTCCTGCGAAAATTAGTTGTCATGTCCCCAAAAAACACTTATCAGAAGCAGTCAGGTGTGACATGGCTTCTGATGATTGGTTAAAGTGGCGGCCCTTTTCTTGTTTTTGCACGTAAAGGGTATCTAGAAATAAGTCCATTTGTGACTCACAGTGCTGGAGAAACACTCTTTTGTAATTCACTCTTCAATGAACTCAAGAAAGTTGGATAAGCTGTAACACTGTTTTACAATTTTATTGATATTTTTCAGTAATAGGAGATCATGTACTAAGTGAGATATTACTTGTATGGTTAAAAACTGGAACTCAGGGGTTTTTACATCTTTAAGTTTATTATTTGTTTGTTTGTTTTTCACAGATCACATATGGAGGACGAGTTACTGATGCTTGGGATCAGTGGCGTCTGACGACCATTCTTGGAAGATTCTTCTCACCCCCAGATTCTTGAAGATGGTTACAAGTTTTCTAGACCAGGTGAGAATATAAATTGCATTAATTTTGCCATTTACCAAGCTCTAAAGCTTAAAGTTATTCTCCAATGTTGCCTTTAGAACCTTTTGATCGAATTTACCTTTTTATTCACTTTGAAAGACGGGAAAAGTGGTCACACTTTGATCTATAACCCAGCAATGGAGGGGAATCGGTTCGATACAGGTTGACATCACCAGTTACTTTGCATTTGCAAAGCAGTCTGTGACGTCAACCCGGTATTGAATCCATTTCCCTTCAATGCTCAGCTATGGATCAAAGTGTAACTTCTCTCAAAGCAAATTAAAATGTGAATTTTCAATTAAAAGGTTCTAAAAGGGCAAAATATAGTTTGGACGATTTCAGAGAATAAATAAAGTGGAAAAGTTTTTTGAGCTGACTGAAGACCATATTCTAAAAACGCCTTAGCCAACTAGTCTTATGAAAAGAGTGTAAATGTTACTAAGGGAAATCAATTGTAGGCTTGAAATTTATTTAACAAGAAAGGGTATTTTAAAGGATACATGTCTCTGTATCCATTAGGCCCTTTTAAGTTTTCAAAATTCTATCGGTATGCTATAGCTTTGTAGCAATGATATTAAGGATGCTCAAACTCGTTTCAATTCTGTCAGCAAACTGTACTGTAGGCCACTTTCAAAAGTACCATAATACTTTGTTTGCCATCCAAAATTTTGCATAAGCATTGTTTTTATTTTCTCTTGGGACCATTGTAAGTCCCAAGAGAAACTGAAAACAATACTTAAGCAAACGTTTGGAGGGCAAACAAAGATTATTATGGTATTTTTGAAAGTAACCTAGTTTGAATGATTGAATGTACACAACTGCTGCGCAAAATGGCATTGTTTGTCATGGTACCATATGAAAAGCGGCAACTGCTTAATGAGATTATCTGGTTAACCAGTTATTAGTGTCTCCCATGGTACCTGTAATGGTGGGTTCGTACACAAAACGAAAAACAAACAATAACACACACACGCCCTTCCCACAATTGCGCAACGCACAAGCGTGAAACTTATAAACGAAAATAATGAAAGAGTTTTTAGGAGAGGGGAAAAAAAAATTGTAGATCCTAATATTATCGGAAAAAAAGAAAACACCTAAACTTGCTTAATATTACAGACTAATTAGGGTACTTAAAACTAACCTCACTTAAATAATTGTCTATTCCTTTACAAAACTGAACGATAATACTAATTATACTAATAACTTTACTCTAATGTTTACAGTCAAACAGTTCAGTCCTGTGCCAAACTAGTAGCAAAACCTTCGACAAGTTCTTTCCCACCTCGGCGCTTCCTTCTCTTCCGGCAATCAATTTCTTCTTTCACACTTTACTGCAGCCGCGTCACTTTCTTCGAGTTTTCTCTTCTTCTTGCTTATCTCAAGCTTCAATTCTTTGAAGTGTTTTCCTCACTCGCCGCCACTGACAAAGGGGTTTTGTCATCGTTTCTTCCGCCAGCTCCCGCTAATGGCTCTTAGCAGTGTTCTCCGTTCTTTTCCCTTTTTGCCCTCAGGCTTTCGCTCTTCAACTCTTTACTTTCCTGTACGTCAACAAACCTTGCGCCATTTCAACAACCAACCAACGCCCACGACTTTTTACATCTATATATAGTTAACTAATTCATTCAAATTACGACTACAAGCAATGACTACATTACAACACTTAGAAATTCTATAACACTAAATCGGATAATGCATAATACACTAGGGAATCGTACAATTGGTAATTAACACTCACACTAACGAACAAGGCGAGTGGCTAAAACTATCTACAAACTGGTGACACAAAAAAAATAATTACGTGACAGTACCATAATATCGTTGTTGCGCGAAACAGTGTGGTTGAGTTAATCGTTCCAATTAGACATTTCCTTGAAATTGCATGTTGAAACTGGTGTGAGACATTTTAAGGGAATCCCCACTCCTTGCATGGGTAACTTTAAACTGTCGTTGGTAATGTCTAACACCAAATTTGTTGCAAATTTCTTCCAAGAAGCCAGGTTTGTATTAAAAAAGCAATTAAGTTCAGTATCGTTTTTTTCACTGCACAGCTATTTTGAATAATATTGTGATACGTTATATTTGCCACATTGTTATTATACAAAAGTTCTCAGTAAATATATCCTATCACAACTATTCAAGATAGCAGGACCCGGGAAATAAGTGCTCCTTAAATTAACTTTGTGGTTAAAAACGTTTTCGTTAAGAATTTCAAGCGAATGTTACTGTAAGAATTATTTTCAATTCTTTATGATTACAGACTAATTCTAATGGAAGAAATAGTCTCCAAATGTGGCTTGAGGTTGAAAACCAGCCCTAATCTGCCCCTTACTATAGCTCAAAATTAAATAATGTATGACTGTCACAATTTAACAAGAGCTGCTTGAATGCAGCGAAATAAATTTACATGGCGACCATTTTGGAACAAAATCATTACTACAATGAAGCATCCTGATGTTTAAAATAATCTCCCAGCTGGTACAGTAAAAAAAACTATGGAACAGTGAAGAGAACTTTCTTCCTGATATTGGAAAATAGTAGGCGAAATTAGCACTTAATGTGGTTAACCCTTCTTGTATGGTGTCTCTAGGTACCGGTATGTATTTCCTCCTGGATGTGATGGACTCCGAGAGTAGAGGGATTATATTCACAGTTTACCAATTGGTGACGAACCAGAGACATTTGGAATGCATAACAACTCAAACATTGCTTTCCAGGTGAGAGAGAACAGACTACTAAAATTTGTATCCATTGGGTTAACAAGGTCAATTGGCCACAGGGTTGGGATACAGACCTTTTGGCTCTGTCGTTTATAAGGGCAGAGATGACACTGGATTTATCGGGTTGTTTTCTTTTCTAATTACTCGTTTTTTTATTGTTGGCCTTTTTTCAATTTTTTCATTTGTCACCAAGATGACAACAACTTTTACCATTGTTCTTTTCGTTCTGGTTTATATTTTAACGCTTTCTTGTTTTAATGGTAACCCAGTGAAACCCTTAGCGTTAGTTTTTAGTGAGGGTAAATTTAGCTGTTAATAACATGGGTGACAAATTACTCCTTAAGTTTGTCGTGAAATTTCAGCGTTAACCTATAATTTCACATGTGAAATTACAATGTTGCCATGGCAACTTTCCCTACAGTGCCAAAAGGGCCTCTTATGAACGTAATTTGTCATAGCCAATCAAATAAACCTTATTTCAAAATGGCCGCCATTCTAGTAATCTTTTGTTTCCATGCAAATTGGCCCTTATGGCCTCGCTTTCAAACGTAAAATTCAAAAGAATATTTAACCTTCAACGAGGCCATAAGGGCCAATTTGCATGGAAACAAAAGAATACTAAAATGGCGGCCACTTTGGAATAAGGTATGGTGTACTCATGTAATTAGGGAGTAATTTCACATGTGTTTTGTCCAAAATAAAATAAAAAGCTCAGGAAATTATTTGATTGTGGACAAAACGCGCATGAAGTTATACCGAAATTTCACTTGTCAACATTTGATTACCCATAATACTTTTCTTTACTTGAGGACCAGCGTTTAGGGTTTAATTTGTGACATTAGTTACTAATTAACAATTAGACCCTTCGCCCTTAAGGGCTACGGGTCAATAGCCCATGAGGCGAAGCCGAATTGGCTATTGACCCGTGGCCATGGCAATATTGACCCGTGGTCCTTGAGGGCGAAGGGTCTAATTGTTTTAGTATCACCCAATTAGTCGGACAGAAAAGGCAATAATAAAGTTAGCAAATGCAAGTTGAAAAAATATTTATTTGGGAATAAAATGAAAGAAAGCGTCACGTTTTTCGCTACTCGGGGACTATTACTAATAGTCCTCTACTAGCGTAGCCACTTAAAATGCAGCATTTGCATTAGTCCCCACTAGTTGGGTGATACTAATTGTCAGTATTCCCGGATGCAGGTGATGTTGAGTAGAGGAAAAGAGCAAGGAAACACTTCGCGACACTCGTCGAAATCGCTGTGTATCTAATTACGTGCATTAGCCTCTGTTGGTCGTCTTTGAAAAAAATTACTCGTGCTTATTTGTTCCAAATTGCACTCGAAATCATGTGATTACCTACACAAATAGTTAACTACTTCGATCTTGTTCTTTGCAGACTCAAGAAACTGATGCCCAGATAACTGCAGTGTTGGAGGTGCACCTGCGTTTGGTCAATGGAGGAAGCTATAAAACAAGCGATGAGATTGTGTACGAGCTTGCGAAAGCATCGTTTGTAAATTGCATGCTGCTCTTGATATGGAGAAGGCAGGCAAAGCTATTTTTGAGGGAAGACTGCCGGGTGGTGGGTCACAAGATCTTGGAAATCAATATGGGGGAACAAGGTCAGTTGTCTAATACGGAAATAAATATGGAAGCCTTTTGTAGATTTTTCAGATTTTAAGTGTTTTTTTTTATACCGAGAGAGGGAGCTTCCTTATTGCTGTTATCTGTTGAGTCCCGTCATGAAACGCGCCTTTAACGACGCTCAAACCAGTTCAACACTTTCAAGAAACTGTACTATTTAGATTGATTGGATCTACACAACTGTTTCACGTAATGGCAATATTATGGTACCATATAAAACACCAATAATTTCTTAACAAGATCCGTTAGAAACATGACGTAGAAACATGAGGTAATAGGTTACCATAGCAACAAAAAGCCATCTTAGTACACCCTATTTCTTGTTTGTAAGCGCTTAAAAATGAGTTTGGTGAAATCCAGTTTTTCTTGCTGGGAAGTGATTAACAAGCTAAGATGAAAATCTCTGGAAATTGAAAAGGTGGCTCTCAACCTGCTCCAGAAAATTTTATCAACTCCTTCGAGGATTTCACCTTGCTTGGTAATCACTTCCCTGCAACAGAACTGGAATAGACCATTTTCGAGTTCTCACGGTTGGACTGGATCTAGCATGGAATGGAGGCTAATGCGGGTAAATCTTTTCAAATGCAAATTAATTTGCCCGCATTAGCCTCTACTTCATGCTAGATCCAGTCCAACCTTTAGAATAGGAAACTGGCCTATTCACCGAGTTTGTTTTTGGTGGAAGCGTTTGAAGACAAAGTAAAGGGTGTATTTTTGGATGGCTCGTTGGTTGTTATGGTAACGCATAACGCCATACATATAACGCGTTTTTAGCTACAATTGGTGTTTCATGTGATACCATAACATTTTCGTTGCGTGGAACACTGTTGTAGGGCCAATCCTTGTAAAAGACATCCCCTTAAAATTGTTGAAACTGGTTTGAGCCATCTTAAAGTGCACCCAACCCCAAAAAAATGAACAGTCGGTGCAGTTTTCTACTAGTTGCATTTCCATTTTGCTTTGGGTTGCTTAAATCACATTTGAGGAGAAGATAATTGTAGTATTCTCACTGGAAGCCATCGTGTTCAAACGCTCCTTATTCCCTTGTGATTATAATTTGGAAAATTTTCGTTCATTTATTCTATGCAGGTGATCTGGTGACGTAACTCGGAGGACTGGGGAGAAAAAGGTTAACGCCGTATCCCACAACCGCGCGCGGCCTTATTTTCGGATTCAACATGGCAGAAGCGAGGTTAGATCTCATCGGCTCTACTTGAATGTTCATTCAGTAACAGGAAATGTGGTAGACACGGAATGATCTGTTGAGTTTTGGCGATGGAAATATTGCAGGGAGTTTGGAAACAACACCTAAGGCCGCGCTCGGTTGTGGGATACGGCGTTAAACTTTTTCTTCCCAGGCCTCCAAATTACGTCACCAGATCTCCTGGATAGGAGAGCTTTATTTCCATAATATATTACTATTTTGGTATAAAGAGGCTCGTTTTATCCCGCTTATTCCTCTCTTTGACTTGAAATGACGTCGCATTTTCGACCCTCCCACCTCCCCGCAGTGATGACCAGCAAGTTCACATGTCTCCCACTCCTTTTGCCTCCAGGTCGCCTCTTCCCATAACTTATATCTGCCTGGGGCATTTGGGATTGAGGGCTCTCAGTGATAATTTATTACTGTTCCTATGAGGTTAACAACGGATTCTTGGATATTGTAGGTGTGTTGTTGAGGAGAAGACCTTGAAGAAGATCATGGCAACACGAGAATGCCATCAGTCTTTTTTTCCCTCTTTGACAGTCAAGGAAAAACGCAATCCTCGCAAGGTGCGTGAGTGGAACATGTGAAAAATGTCGCAAGGATCACGGTCTTGCGAAACAGGCAAAAAGAATCTGTGACTGCTTGCAGTATGTAATGAACTCGAGAAAGTTGGACAAGGTTTAAGACTGTTTTACAATTTTATTTCATATTTTTAAGTAATAGCAGATCACGCACTAAGCGAGATATTACTTGTGAGGGATGAACTGGTTTTCATATCTTTATTGTTTGTTGTTTTTCACGGATCACATATGGAAGACGCGTTACTGATGCTTGGGATAAGCGGTGTTTGACAGCCATTCTTGGAAGATTCTTGTCGCTCGCGATTCTTGAAGATGGTTACAGGTTTTGTAGCTCAGGTGAGAACATAACTTGTATCAATTTTTCCGTTTTCCAAGCCATATTCTAAAAAACCTCCAAGCCTTCGCCTTTTTGAAAAGTGTGTAATTGTGACTAACGAGAGTAAATTGTAGGCTTTCGAACATTTCTTTAACAAGAGAGGGTATTTTAAAGGATTCGCGTCACTTTAATTCATTAGTCCCTTTCAAATTTTCAATTTCTACCAGTTTACGATAGCTTGGTAACAATGATATTTAGGAAGCTCGAACTAGTTTGAATGCTTTCAACAAACTTTACTATTTTGCAGGATTGGATGTACAGAACTGTTTCATAAAACGGCAATGTTTGTTATGGTAACATTCATTTTCAAACTGATACTATTGGAATGATTAATTCCTTGACAACAGTACTTGGACAAGAAGTGGACGATTTAATTCTCTCTTAAAAGTCCTCAAGGTGGACAATAACCTAAAAAATGTATTTTTTCACAATTTGCATTGTCTGGGCAATGCGTCCGTCATTAGTAATCACAAGGGGTAGATATTTCATACACCTTTTTAAAAATCATCATCGTGTCTGGTATTCAGACCTTTTATGCTTCATTCAAAGTTAAATAGTGTTTTCGAATTTTCAGCCAGTGTATATGTTAACGATGAAATGATATATGAAATGGATTATGTATGAACTGCGGATATGAAATCAAGTGAAGCTGCGATGATGAACGCAATTTTTGCAATTGCGTAAAGAAGCCTGAAAAATTCAGGACTTCAGGCTTCTTTACGCAATTGCAAAAATTGCGTTCGTAACTGCAAGGATCAAAGCTTCACTTGAGTGTATATGTTGTCGGTCAAATGCGGGCTTAGGTTGAAACCATTTGTACCTCGGTTAAATTGGTGATCCTTATTTCATCTGGGTTGAATATGCACTCTACCTAGTTTAAAGCAGCTATCAACCCCTCCAAAAGTAGATCTTCCCTCAAGCCCTGTCATGTGTATTTCAACACATCTTTATGTTTCGTATCATCTTACTGGTTTCTGTATTCATACACTTATCCATTGAGCCTCAACAATACAACACAGTAAGGGAACAAAGAAATGCACTTATCGGTACTCGAACTCTGACCCTGCAGATCTCTAGTCCTGTCTTCTACACTACACACTACACACTACAAGGATGAACATGCTCAACCCTACACAGTTCTTTTCATTGTTCACTTTTCTATCATACGTCAACTGATATCCATGTATAATTACCAAAAATAAACCTAACCTGACCCTAATTTTTCTCTAGGCTTAATTTAGGCTCTAAAAACGTTTCTTCAGTTCATCTGGGTGCGTATTCAACCTAGGTAAAATGAGGATCACTAATTCAACCGGCAGCATGTATTCCAAGTCCATATAAGAAGGACCGATGGAAGAACAAATACACTTGCCAACAAACAACCACAACACTGAGAAATTTTTTATTGAACAAAATTCAAATCTTCGCATACCATTTGAGTCTGGCAGGTCCAAAAGACGTTTGATGTCAAGGTGGGTACAATGGGAAAGGACACTACTGAGAAGAACACAAAGAGGGACTCACTGATTACGATACTGATTTATTTTAGACTTCTGCAACTTCAGAAAGACATCAACAAGAGTCTGGTGGTGACGTCACTCGAGCTGGATAAAGTTTACAAGAACTTCTGAACAATCAGTTTATATCAAGATTGTCGCTGCATAAATTACTTCAAATCTCTAGCTATTATATAGGAGTAATTCATTGATATCCGTCATGTCAATCGTTTGATCCTCAGTGGATTAAAATTAAAAGCCTTTCGACTTGATAGATAGATAGATAAGATAGCCAATAAATTACCTGCCAAATTTACAGTTAGTCTTTTATTTAGCACTTCTCCAGATTTATACGTTATAATTTGATTTTGATGGACATTATGTTGTCTCCAAGTAAAGTGCAAACATCAAGTAAATATTTGTATGAGTAGATACTGTGACACATCAAAATTGATGGGCATCTCTAGTATGTTTTTCCGCTCACACCAATTTTGCAGTAACCGAATTGTGCTTCTTGCAAGAAATCAATCCTTCATAATGAGCGGTAATATCTTTATACAGTTTCAGAAATAAACAACATTGTTAGTTAGGTGACGTAAAGTCTTTTTGTGGGGTTAATTTAAAAATGTGCCTTCGTATTTTTAGGTCATTCTACAAACTACGTTGTTGCTGTTTATCTACCAACTGATCTACTGTCCAACTTTGCCTGAAAAAAAAACTAAAAAAGAAGACTTCACTTTCGGCCTCAGCTTGTATAGTTTTTCAGACTGCGTATTTGTGAAATCAACTCATTTGCTGTAAGAAGATTAGTTGAAGGAGAGCTTATTGAGAACGCATTTCTCGCGGTTGTTTTTAATAATCATGGTTTCAAAGCAAGACATTTGCTCCTCGATTTTATTTTGTTAATATTTAAGGCGTGATTGTTTTGACAATAAAAGCCTTTTTGTTCCATAAGTAGCTTTCCAAGACACTGTATAAATATTTCATTTCTGACTTTGTGAAGTTAGAAGGAGTCCTTTACATTTGACATTAAAATGAATAAAGTGGGACAGACTTGTGTGATTTTTTTGTGTAGAGGAAGAATCTTGTGGAAAAAGAATATATGCATGAAATGGACTGGAATTAATGAATACGCATGACTGGAAATTATAAATATGACTGGAAATTATAAATATGCATGAGTGGACTGGATTTATAAATATACAAGAAATTGATTAATAACAATGAATATGCATGAAATTGACTGGAGTTTATAAATATACATGAATTAATGATTATGCATGAAATTGATAAATATGCATAAGTCAACGAATATGCATAAACTGGACTGGAATTCACAAATATGTATGAATCGATGACTACAAATTAACGAATATACATGAAATGCACTGAAAATTAATGAATATGCATGATATTGGCTGGGATTAATGTATATGACTTAAATGGACTGGAATTCATAAATATCCATCATGAATATGCATGAAATGGACTGGGATTCAGGCATTGCCAGAAATTCATGAATATGCATGAGATTAATAAATATGCACGAAATGGACTGGGATTAATGGATATGCATTAAATGGATTGGAATTCATAAACATTCATGAATATGCATGAAATGGACTGTGATTCAGGAATTGCCAGGAAATTATGAATATGCATGAGATTAATAAATATGCATGAAATGGACTGGAATTCATAAATATTCATGAATATGCATGAAATTGACTGCGATTCAGGAATTGCCAGAAATTCATGAATATGCATGAGATTAATAAATATGCACGAAATCGACTGGGATTCAGGAATTGCCAGGAAATGGACTGGGATTAATAAATATGCATGAAATGGACTGGAATTCATAAATATTCATGAATATGCATGAAATGGACTGGGATTCATAAATATTCATGCATATGCATAAAATGGACTGGGATTCAGGAATATGCATGAAGTGGACTGGAATTCATAAATATTCATGAATATGCATGAAATGGACTGTGATTCAGGAATTGCCAGGAAATTATGAATATGCATGAGATTAATAAATATGCATGAAATGGACTGGAATTCATAAATATCCATCATGAATATGCATGAAATGGACTGGGATTCAGGAATTGCCAGAAATTCATGAATATGCATGAGATTAATAAATATGCACGAAATGGACTGGGATTAATGAATATGCACACATGGACTGGGGTTCAGGAATTGCCAGGCATTTATGAATATGCATGAAATTAATGAATATGCACGAAATGGACTGGGATTCAGGAATTGCCAGGAAATGGACTGGGATTCATAAATGTTCATGAATATGCATGAAATGGACTGGAATTCATAAATATTCATGAATATAAATAAAATGGACTGGGATTCAGGAATTGCCAGAAATTTATGAATATGCATGAGATTAATAAATATGCACGAAATGGACTGGGATTAATGAATATGCATACATGGACTGGGGTTCAGGAATATGCATGAAATGGACTGGGATTCAGGAATATGCATGAAATGGACTGGAATTCATAAATATTCATGAATATGCATGAAATGGATAGGAATTTATGAAATTAATAAATATGCACGAAATGGACTGGGATTCATGAATATGCATGAAGATGCATGCATAAATATGCATGAAAATCGATGAATATGCATAAAATTAATGAATATGCATGGCCTGGGATTAATGATTCTGCATGAAATTAATGAATAAGCATGAAATGGACTGGGATTAATGAATATTTATGAAAATCGATCAATATTCATGCTGGCCATGAATTTATAAATATGCATGAAATTGATTCATATGGATGAAACGGCCTGGAATTAATGAATATGCATGAAATCGAATGCAATTAATGAATATGCATGAAATCGATGACAGGAAACGATGATTAGAGATTAAAGTGGACGGAGTTGATATGTATGAAGTAGGCAATAAGGAAGAAAATATGATAATGAAAGATGATAAACAGTTTACGGTAATTATTTGTGACTGATTAATAATTATAATCAGTTTTTAAATTATTTGAATGATTAATTGGAAAATGTGACGATGAATGCTTTGGATAAATGATGAAGGTGAAACATTAATAATGGATAATAACATATCTGCCTTTGGGCGGTTGGGTCATAGAGCAGCTGTTGTAACATCTGGCTTGCTATAAGCTCCTAAAACAAAAACAAATGTAATTACACTTTCTGTATGAGAAGAAGCTACCATAATACTACTACTAGCCAATAAACATGATCTGTTTCGCTCTCCTTGTGTACGTTCGTTGCAGAGTTGTCTGGTTGTATTTTTTGGCTTTTGTCTACTCTGGCTTCACGTAATGAAATAAAGATCTAGAAAGATATGTGTTCGTTATAGAAAATGAGTTGTAACTCAAAATTATTTTTGGAAGTATGTTTTTTTAGAAGCGGAAAGATGTGTAGACGTTTAGTTTAAAAATTGGTTTTAACAGCTGGGGAGAGGAAAACGTTGACATAAAATAATTTTTTTCAAGTTAACATAAGAATTGAATTACTGCAATTACAAGTTAAAATGTTGGACTAATTCAATAGCATTTAAACAAAAAGGCCATTTAAAACATTGAGCTTGCTTGTCATTTGTTAATTGGCTGCGTTAACGTGTATTTTGTCTTATTTATTACGATTTAGATGTCTAGAATATGAGGAATTATATAACCATGAAACCTATAGTCTAGCAAAGATAAGAGAAATTAAGGGGTTTCGAGAAAACGGAAATGTAATGGTTTTATAGACAAACGATAACGATGCTGTGCAAGAGGGGAGTGGTCAGGGAGGGGGACTGGTACTGATTAGAGTACATGTCCTCATCAAAATGTGACGATTTCCAAATTATTGGGAAAAAAGTGCATGGTATACAATAAAGATTACTCACCGACTAACAGAAGAGGTAACGTATACCATATTGAAGTTGAGATGTTTCTTTGGGCTTGAGCTGGGAGGAATGGAAGGGCGTGGGAACAATCATACAACTGAACAGAGAGGGACGGTTGACGAAAGAAGGATTGAACTCTGTCTGTCTTTAAAATCTTAACGAATTTTAAATACTTCATGTTTTTTATACGTATAAATGGCTATAAATGTATTTCCTGAGTAATGGCTCCCAATGTTTACTTTTAGTTTTAAGGATTTACTTGCAAAAATGATTACTTGCTTTAACATAAAAATATATAACCTGTGTTGTAAAGAAAATACTATTTTAAAAGAAAAAGAATGTAAAATTTAATGTTTTGAAGTTCATTGGAAGAAACATGTTAAGCTTGTCACGTCTACAGCCGTTGTCAACAGGTGTCGAAATTAACGAAATGAAAGGAAAGGCGTACACGATTTGGGGACATAGACGTTAAGAAAATCTAGCGATGATAGGAAATTGTACTGAATCGTAGCCTGTGGCCTTGCAAAGTGTTGATTTTCCACAGGTTGTATTTTGCTTGAAATATTGTTTGAAGTTTAAATTTGGTCGAGTGAATGAGAGCGAGTAAATGGAAATCTTTTACACAAGGAATATAAAAATGCACTTACTTTTTGAGTAATGCTGACAACTTGGATGACATAAACTTGATCCGTAATGATCGTCTTTTGTCAATTACAACGTACCTAACAAGAAATAAAAGAAGAGGCAATTGTATTTACGGCCGGTTTGAGGATTGTCATTTGGAATTGCAACTTTGGGTTTCACGACAACTGTCTACTCTGAATAAGTCAAAGCTTAAGTTGGGTTTGATTATAATGATAATGATGATGATGATGCCAAAGCGAAATATTATGTTTTGCTTGGGAAAATAAATATTTTATTCTTACAAATTAACACAGTAAAAAACCACACCTACGATGTGTGGGTTTCGCAAGGAGGGTTAGAATTTACAATTGTTCTTTTCTTGCTTCCATTTGGTGTCTCAAAGTTGCTTTAGCGTACTACGGGAAAAATAAAATCTTTCATGATTATTAGCTGAATTATCCAATAGAGGTTTAAAAAAATTCTATAGATCGAGAGTTTTATTAGACGCTTGTTTGGAATTAAGTTGTGCTTTATGAGCATAGGTAGATATAAAGTTCAGAAGATCTTGTTATATGCGATGAAATAAGCCCAGATTAAGAACATACTTACGGGCCTGTTTAATGGTAAAAAGACCTTCTTGAATGAGTATAAAGACAAAAACAAAGTTTCGGAGGTAATTTTATAGTATGTTAGGTGAACACAAGTATTGTATCTACTTAGGTGCTAAAAAATACTTACGGCCTTTTTAGTTATGTATTGGTCTTAGCAATGCTGTTACTTGTCTACTGAAGCTAAGGAGTTGTTACCTGAAAAAAAAAATAGTTTCATTGCCAAAAGAGGACATTAAAATTTATGAATTTATGAATCTAAGAGGGTAGGGAATATCTTGAAACAAACAGTAACTATTTAACAATTGTTCCTCTCGCCCTCATGGGCTCTGAGTCAATAGCCCATGAGGCCGAAGGGAAAAATTAACCGTGTGTCGTGAATTATTTTGTCCAGATAACCGTGTTGTTTGTAGCTTTTCCTAAGCTCTGAACAATATTTGATGTAAACATTAAGTGTGCACCGTGAAATAGCGAAATTTTTAACCGTGTACCGTGTTTGCTACACCCCCATTGAGACCCTCTACTATTACTTTTTATGCAATACTAACCGCTTACTAACCGAGCACGAGGGCCGCACTGGGGAATATTGGCCCGAGGTCGTGGCAGTGGCAGTACGGCCCGAGCAAGCTCGGTTAGTAAGTTGTTTATTACATGGCACTCTGTTTCTGATAGTAAAATGCACTTCCGGTGCAATCAATCTTTTTAGCTTTTTATCTTTTCAGCTTTTCAATCTTTTATCTTTCGATCTTTTTAGCTTCTTCTGGTAGTTTCACTGTGAAGAATGACAATATTCACAGTTTTTTCTCGCTGTTTTGGTTGCAAATTATGAATTTGCCGGCTTTGCTCCAAAACAAAAATACACGGCTTGGAAACGGAAATGGTCCGTACTGCAAAATCCCGACCGAGAAAGAACCAATCAGAGCGCTGGGATTTGCCCAAGACTGGCTTTGCCTTATAATAATTACTCTTCTTTTTAGTATCTACCTTTCTAAGGTTAAAATTTTTAGATTTTTGTTCTACAGGCTGTACATGTAAATTTATGATGAAAAGAAAATTCACTGCAATAGTTTCCAACATATTCTTCATTTTGCGAGTCATTTTGTGCTCAACAATTGGAGATGATGAAATTTGAATATCAATGAGATTAGAATATTTTGTTCACTCTTTTTTATAACTAATTTATTTATTTATTTAATTATTTGCAATTGGAAGAACTTTACGTACCAAATATTAATTAATATTCTTTAAAAAAAATTGATAAGGATGATTGAAGAAGAGTTGTCGAAACTTAAGACTTTTAGACTGAAGTTTTTTTTGGTATTGTTTAAATCTTGCTTCAAATCGTTATTTGTTTATTGGCTGTGTCGTAATGTGACTGTTAGATTTCGCATCATTTTTGAAGCACCGCAACTTACATCACGACGGAAAGTGTGTAGGGAGAATGGAAGAGAAAGTCGAAATATTATGAGAAAATGACAATTGCGTAAAACAGGGTAGGGTGCTACCGGAGTCGGAGAGGATGGTCGGGGTTGGGGGGCAAGAGGGCCCTCTTAAAATTACATGTCCTTATGGGGGGGGGGGGGGAGGGTGGGGTGAGGGTGAATGGTCAACTGAGGAGGAGAGGAGAGGGTCCCTTAAAATTGCATGTCCTCATGATGCTATCGTTGTTTTTAAATGACTTCATGTACGTAAAAAAGATACTTTGTCACCGGGGTTGGAGTGTGAATGGAAAGGATAGGGTTAAAATTACATGTCCTTATGATGCTTACATTTCGACGGAAACGTGTGAAGGGAGAATGGAAGGGAAAGTGATCAGAAGATTGTGGAAATGGAAATTACATAATGGCCTCATGTATGGGCCTACCGGGGTTGGAGTTGGAGAAAGGGGGGGGGGGGGGTAGGGTGAGGATAAATGTTCAACTGATGAGGAGAGAAGAGGGTCCTTATGATGCTTACATTTCGACGGAAACGTGTGAAGGGAGAATGGAAGGGAAAGTGATCAGAAGATTGTGGAAATGGAAATTACATAATGGCCTCATGTACGAGGTTGGACGGGAAGGCGAGAGTGGTCAATTGAGGAGAGGGTCACTCAAAATTATATGACCTCATGATGCCATAGTTGTTTTAAAATGACCTCATGCACGTATTTAAGGGTACTTTGCTACCGGGCTTGGAGTGTGAATGGTCAGCTTAGAAGAACAGGAGAAGGTCCCCTCAAAATTACATGTTCTCATGATGCAATGGTGGTTTTCAAATGACTTGATGTACGGGTCTGTTTCTTCAAAGAAAAATGTAAATTTGACAAGGTGCCTTTTGTGCAGTGAAGAAAAATTGCGTTTTAGGATGAAACATTGTTTCAATGAAATGCTCGTGTGATTTTGAGCGCATTTTATTTTGTCTGATAATTTTTTTTATTTTTAAGCTTTGTGTGTCTGATATCGTTGTTGGGTTAGGATGAGAGGATTGGCAGGAGTGGGGTAGGGACAGTTAGAGAACTGAAGAGAGAGGAATGGAAGAAATGTGGATTGAGGTTAACGAGATCTGTGCAGTACGTTTAACTGGTATTTTAGAATTGATATGCATAGTAAGTTTACAGGTTTTACTTTAATATCGGTATCAAAGAAAATTGTTCATTTGTGAAAAAAAGCAGAAATAGGACGGACAAGTTTGGGTCGGCGCTGCGTTTTAGAATTTTATGATGTCGCGCCAGCATTAAAGTGCTACCACGATGAAAAAATCATTTTCATTTTTTTTTTCAGATTCTGAAAGCGTGTTCGCTTAACACCTAATTGGCAAAATGTTGAGCTTTGATTTTTATCCAAAGGCTGTTTATTTCGAGTGTAAGGTTTGGATTTCACGGTCCGCCATTACTCTCGTTCAAAACTGACCGATTGGATCTAGGGAAAGTGACGTCATTTACTCACTAGCTTAAATTTCAGCGTTAAAACACAACTTATTATATATGCAAAACACGAGTTTAAAAATCTGATAGCCCGAAACTCCCGTGCTGCATATGTAGTAATTCAGCCGTGTACACATGCATTGCATTCTTAAACCAGTGAGTCTTTGACGTCATTTTCTCCTCGACCCAGCTAGAGATGATGTCGGGAGAATGAAGTAATTAAACTGAAAAAAAAAAGGACCAAAACATTGATAGTGCAATGAAGTTACAACGTTATTACCTGGTATCAAAAGGTCTTGATTTTCCATTGTGATCTGCTTGCATGTTAAAAAAAAAAAAAAAAAAGGAAATGCGCTTAAAAAAAATTTAAATTTGAGTGTATAATAGAGCGGTTTTCAATTGAGTGTCGAAAGTAATTAGTGAATTACTGTGGTTTTGCATTACTTCACTCTGTGATTGGTTCAAAGTTTTCGCGCCATTTTTTCAACCAATCGTAGCTTGCCCCTATATATTTTCGCGCGCTTTGTGTCGGCTACGTGTAATTAGTTTGAGCTTTGATTGGTTTACTGGATTGTCTCCGTCCTTTTTGATTGGCCAAAGTAATTGCTTTGGTTTTACGACACTCATTTGAAAACCGGTGTAAATGGTGCATTCAAATACTATATTACTATTAAAAAAGGTGAAGAGGTTGTAAATTTGAAAGGCACGTACACTGATGAAATCTTGCCAACTGGAAGTTGAGAGCATTCATGTTGGCCATAACGTTTCCTTCAAGAAATGTTTGTGCGATGAGAAACTGGAAATTGTACTTACGGCTTGAAATTGCGATGTCCGACTTCTAGATGACTGATAGTTGCAAATAGAATTACTACCACCACAAAAGATCTACTCAAAAATGGAATTAATGGTGTTAAAACAAATCAAATGTGATAATTGCACTTGCCTTGCGAAATGATTAGTTTTCGAAGATTTACTTAATGTAAAAATTGAAAAGATTGTACTTACGTTTTTAAATGGGCGTTTCCAATGACGATTACGTTCTGGCTGTGTGTTGTAAACGAACCTGGGTTGCCAACAGGACAACTAAAATAAAACTGAACAAATTCCATTAAGAAACAAATGGAAAAGCAAGAAATGAGGTAATTAAAAAAGCACAGACGTTTGGCTACAATCCTCAGTGTATATATCGTCTTTAAGGCCTACTGTAATCTGGGATAAATTTGGTTAGACAAATAGTAGTAAAGCATGACCAATGTCGAAGAATTTAAATCATTTTAGTTAGAAAGCTTTAACTTACTGTTTGAAGTAATTATTACTTGGTCTTGAACGTTCTACCTTTTTCCTACATCGGTCATGATCTGCTTCACCTGTACAGTCCTGGGTCTAAGTGTGTAAAGTACAAATAAATATGGGTCGAGTGCATATCAAATCTCTTATGCAATGAAGAGGGTAATTGGAAGGCTCAACTATAATAATAGTCTTCTACTAACGAGACCTACTTGATTAGGGTAATATAAAAAAGATTATATCACCAAAAGGTGATAAAGCAAATTCATAGAATCAGGTTAGGATTTATCTGATAACGTCAGGAAATACATCGCCTGATCTCACAAATTCTCGATTATTGAATTGATGGAATGTGAGGAAGTGATGAGGCCGCGTAAATGGCAGCTGAAAATAAACATGAATGTTTCATTGAGCAAGAGGGTTATTTAAAAGCGTAGTTACAGATTGAGGATAGAGTGGATCTAGAGTGTCATTAAGTAGGTCGAAGATTATAGTTAATATTTTCCGAGATATTTTTTCCTGTAGAGAAGCACTTGGGTTTTCGAGGATTGCGGAGTGACCATCGTACAAAAAACCTTTATTCTCCATTTATATAGAAAGGTTTGTTTTATATTTAGGCGATAGAGTGGAATTGTTAATTATACGAGCCGAATCGACTATCTCACGGTGAGAATTTCCGAACGAAGTGTTCATGTGATTACAGCAGTTGTGCATTGTCCATTGAGTAAAGTCTGGAAAAGTATTTGTAGGTAAATTTAATGCAGAAATTAAGTGGGCATTTTGGACAACACAAAATTTAGATTTAGAGTTGAGAATTTAGATTTGCAATACATTAGTTTGAAAAGAAGTTGTTCTGGTAGAGGATCTGTATCATGTAGTGTGCATAGTCTTAGCTAGTCTTGTTTGGAGTCATTGGGTTGAAATTGTGGCGGGGGAGGGGGGTGGGGGAGGTTTCTATGTAAATTTAGTGTTGTTTAAGAGGGAAAGGAAACTGTGATTTGATGTAAAAAATAAATTATAAACTATAAGATGAAATGAGGTCGAGGCCTCAATGTGTTTCAAGGTAATGTGGGAGTAGCATGTTACGTCTGGAGGGTTTTGGAATCGGGGACTAATAAAAAAGAAGAGGGTTGAGTGATAAATAACTTTGAGAGGGAAGATGGGGTCGAGATGGGCATTTTACGCGACATGTATTCATGAATGCTGAATTATCCAATAGAGTTTTAAAAAAATTCTATAGATCGAGAGTTTTGTTGGACGCTTGTTTCGAATTAAGTTGTGCTTTATGAGCATAGGTAGATATAAAGTTCAGAAGATCTTGTTATATGCGATGAAATAAGCCCAGATTAAGAACATACTTACGGGCTGTTTGATGGTAAAAAGACCTTCTTGAATGAGTATAAAGACAAAAACAAAGTTTCGGAGGTAATTTTATAGTATGTTAGGTGAACAAAAGTATGTTATCTACTTAGGTGCTAAAAAATACTTACGGCCTTTTTATTTATGTATTGGGTCTTAGCAATGCTGTTACTCGTCTACTGAGGCTAAGTAGTTGTTACCTGGAAAAAAAAGTTGTTTCATTGCCAAAAGAGAACATTAAAATTTATAAATTTAGTCGAGAATCAGTCTAAGAGGGTAGGGAATATCTTGAAACAAACATTAATTATAAAAGGATATCTTCTGAGCACTTAAACTAATCCTTGCCTATTTAACCTTACTATTACTTTCGTTTGTGCAATACTTACTCTTCTTTTTAGTATCTACCTTTCTAAGGTTAAAAATTTTAGATTTTTGCTCTACAGGCTGTACATGTTTAAATTTATGATGAAAAGAAAATTCACTCTAATAGTTTCTAACATATTCTTCACTTTGCGAGTGATTTTGTTGCTCAACAGTTGGAGATGATGAAATTTGAATATCTTTAAAAAAATATGGGAGGTTGTTCAAATGAGATTAGAATATTTTGTTCACTTTTTTTTAAATAACAATTTATTTATTTCTTATTTGTAATTGGAAGAACTTTATACGTACCAAATATTAATATTTTTTCCAAAAAATTGGTAAGGATGATTGAAGAAGAGTTGTCGAAACTTGAGACTTTTAGACTGAAGCGATGTTTGGTATTGTTTAAATCTTACTTCAAATCGTTTTATTTGTTTATTGGCTGTGTCGAAGTGTTACTGTTAGATTTCGCATCATTTTTGAAGCACCGCAACTTACATCACTACGGAAAGTGTGTAGGGGGAATGGAAGAAAAAGTCAAAATATTATGAGAAAATAACAATTGCGTAAAATAGGGTAGGGTGCTACCGGGGTTAGAGGGGATGGTCGGGGTGGAGGTTGGGGGGCAAGAGGGTCCTGTTAAAATTACATGTCCTTATGGAGGGGGGGGGGGATGGGGTGAGGGTGAATGGTCAACTTAGGAGGAGAGGAGAGGGCCCCTTAAAATTACATGTCCTCATGATGCTATCGTTGTTTTTAAATGACTTCATGTACGTAAAAAAAAGGTTCTTTGCCACCGGGGTTGGAGTGTGAATGGACAGGAGAGGGTCCCCTTAAAATTACATGTCCTTATGATGGTTACATTTCGACGGGAAAGTGTGAAGGAAGAATGGAAAGGAAAGTGATCAAAAGAGGTAATGGAAATTACATAGTGGCCTCATGTACGGGGTTGGAGGGGAATGGGGGGGGGGGGGTGGGGGCGAGAGTGGTCAATTGAGGAGAGGAGGAGAGGGTCGCCTTAAAATTACGTGTTCTTATGATGCCATGGTTGTTTTAAAATGACCTCATGTACGTAAAAAGGGTACTTTGCTTCCGGGCTTGGAGTGTGAATGGTCAGCTTAGAAGAACAGGAGAAGGTCCCCTCAAAATTACATGTTCTCATGATGCAATGGTGGTTTTCAAATGACTTGATGTACGGGTCTGTTCCTTCAAAGAAACAAATTTGACAAGGTGCCTTTTGTGCAGTGAAGAAGAATTGCGTTTTAGGATGAAACATTGTCTCAATGAAATTCTGGTGTGATTTTGAGCGCATTTTATTTTGTCTTATAATTTTTTTTATTTTTAAGCTTTGTGTGCCTGATATCGTTGTTGGGTTAGGATGGGAGGATTGGCAGGAGTGGGGTAGGGACAGTTAGAGAACTGAAGAGGGAGAAATGGAAGAATGGTGGATTGAGGTTAACGAGATCTGTGCAGTACGTTCAACTGGCATTTTAGAATTAATATGGCAGGTTTACATGGTTCACTTTAATATCGGTATCAAAGGAAATTGTTAATTTTTGTGAAAAAAGCAGAAATAGGACGGACAAGTTTGGGTCGGCGCTGCGTTTTAGAATTTTATGATGTCGCGCTAGCATTAAAGTGCCACTATTTTCTTTCTTTTTTTCAGATTCTGAAAGCGTGTTCGCTCAACATCTAATTGGCCAAATGTTGAGCTTTGATTTTTATCCAAAGGCTGTTTATTTTGAGTGTAAGGTTTGGATTTCACGGTCCGACATTACTCACGTTCAAAACTGACCGATTGGATCTAGGGAAAGTGACGTCATTTACTTACTAGCTTAAAATTTCAGCGTGTAAACGCAACTTACTATATTTATAAAACACGAGTTCAAAAATCTGAAAGCCCGAAAATCCCGTGCTGCATATGTATTAATTCAGCCGCGTACACACTCATTGCATTCTTAAACCAGTGAGTCTTTGACATCATTTTCTGCTCGACCCAGCTAGACATGATGTCGAGAGAATGAAGTAATTAAACTGAAAAAAAAGGACCAAAACATTGATAGTGCCATGAAGTTACAATGTTATTACCTGGTATCAAAAGGTCTTGATTTTGCATTTGTTATCTGCTTGTATGTTTAAGCTGAAAAAAAAAAAGAAAAGGAAATGCGCTTAAAAGAAATTTAAATTTGAGTGTATAATAGAGAGGTTTTCAATAGACCAATTTCGATGTATTAACAAAAGACGTGCTCTCGAGGCTCTGGGGAATAAACTCAGACAAATCCTTATATTTATTCCCCAGAGCCTCGAGTTGATGCCTTTTGTTTAGGGCTGAAATTGGTCTATTGATTGTCGAAAGTAATTAGTGAATTACTGTGGTTTTGCATTACTTCACTCAGTGATTGGTTCAAGGTTTTCGCGCCATTTTTTGAACCAATCAGAAGTGAAACCAAAACTAATCGTGGCTCGCGCGTATATATTTTCGCGCGCTTTGTGTCGGCTATGGTAATTGGTTTGAGTTTTGATTGGTTTACTGGATTGTCTCCGTCCTTTTTTATTTGGCCAAAGTACTTGCTTTGGTTTTACGACACTCATTTGAAAACCGGTCTAAATGGTGTATTCAAATACTTTATTTCCAATAAAAAAAAAAGTGAAGAGGTTGTAAATTTGAAAGGCACGTACACTGATGAAATCTTGCGAACTGGGAGTTGCGACCATTCATGTTGGCCATAACGTTTCCTTCAAGAAATGTTTGTGCGATGAGAAACTGGAAGTTGTACTTAACGATTTGAAATTGCGATGTCCGACTTCTAGATGACTGATAGTTGCAAATAGAATTACTACCACCACAAAAGATCTACTCAAAAATGGGATTAATGGTGTTAAAACAAATCAAATGTGATAATTGCTCTTGCCTTGCGAAATGATTAGTTTTTTCGAAGGTTTACTTAATGCAAAATTTAAAAAGGTTTTACTTACGTTAAGGGTTTTTAAATGGGCGTTTCCAATGACGATTACTTTCTGGCTGTGTGTTGTAAACGAACTTGGGTTGCCTACAGGACAACTAAAATAAAACTGAACAAATTCCATCAAAGAAACAAATGGAAAAGCAAAAAATGAAAAAAAAAAAGCACATACGTTTGGCTACAATCCTCAGTGTATATATTGTCTTTAAGGCCTGCTGTAATCTGGGATAAATCTGGTTAGACAAATGGTAGTAAAGCATGACCAATGTCGAAGAATTTAAATTATTTTAGTTAGAAAGCTATAACTTACTGTTTGAAGTAATTATTACTTGGTCTTGAAAGTTCTACTCTTTCCCTGCATCGGTCATGATCTGCTTCACCAGTACAGTCCTGGGTCTAAGTGTTAAAAGTACAAATAAATATGGGTCGAGTGCATATCAAATCTCTTATGCAATGAGGAGGGTAATTGGAAGGCTCAACTATAATAATAGTCTTCTACTAACGAGACCTACTTGATTAGCGTAATATATAAAAGATTATATCAGCAAAGGTGATTAAGCAAATTCGGAGAATCGGGTTAGGATTTACCTGATAAAGTCAGGAAATACATCCACTGATCTCACAAATTCTCGATTGTTGAATTGATGGAATGCAAGGAAGTGATGAGGCCATGTAGATGACGGCTGAAAATAAACATGAACGTTTCATTGAGCAAGAGGGTTATTTAAAAGCGTAGTTACAGATTGAGGATAGAGTAGATCTAGAATGTCATTAAGTAGGTCGAAGATTATAGTTAATATTTTCCGAGATATTTATTCCTGTAGAGAAGCACTTGGGTTTTCGAGGATTGCGGAGTGACCATCGTACAAAAAACCTTTATTCTCCATTTATATAGAAAGGTTTGTTATATATTTAGGCGATACAGTGGAATTGTTAATTAAACGAGCCGAATCGACTATCTCACGGTGAGAATTTCCGAACGAAGTGTTCATGTGAGTATAGCGGTTGTGCATTGTCCATTGAGTAAAGTCTGGAAAAGTATTTGTAGGTAAATTTAATGCAGAAATTAAGTGGGCATTTTGGACAACACAAAATTAAGATTTAGAGTTGAGAATTTAGATGTGTAATACATTAGCTTGAAAAGAAGTTGTTCTGGTAGAGGATCTGTATCATGTAGTGCGCATAGTCTTGTTTGGAGTCATTGGGTTGAAATTGTGGAGGGGGGGGGGGGGGCGGGGGAGATGGCTTGTACGTAAATTCAGTGTTGTTTAAGAGGGAAAGGAAACTGTGATTCAATGTAAAAAATAAATTATAAACTATAAGATGAAATGAGGTCGAGGCCTCAATGTGTTTCAAGGTAATGTGGGAGTGACATGTTACGTCTGGAGGGTTTTGAATTGGTGACTAATAAAAAAAGAAGAGGGTTGGGTGATAAATAATTTTGAGAGTCGAGATGGGCATTTTACGCGACATGTACTCATGAATAAATTGGAATGGTGAAGTACGGCGCTATAGTACAATTTGGTAGGGTAGGGTCGAGATGGGTAGATATCTAAAAGGTAGTGGGGGGGGAATGTATGTTCTCAAATTATGGTGTTATGATTCACTCTAAGACGAAGGGTAGGAATAGGTAATGAGGGAAATATTTTTAAGGGTTTATGTGGTCCAAGAAATGATGGTATGTTTCTTACGTAAATATAACAATGAATGAAATAGCACGATTCTCTAAAAAGAAATTGATAAATGCAATGGTTCATTAAGAAGAAAAACAATGGAAGGTCATATTTATGGGCTGTCGTTTGCAGGCCTGTCAACCCTTTCTTAGAGGTGTCTGAGGACCTTCAGGTTATTTGTGATGGCGTCAGAAATTAATGCTAGTGACTTGTTGTGGTTGTTCGTGTTTTGTGTGAAAAAGGAAAGGTTTTGTTATATATTATTTTTTATGTCTTGGTGGCTATTAATTCCTCGTATAATTTGTATTGATCCAGATTTGTGGATATAACGTAGAAGCATATGAAAATATGGCAAACACGAGTGTGATACCTTAAAAGTACTTACCTCCGGCCACTAGTGCATAGTAGCTGTTGTTGGGGAAGTGCCAATTATGCACAGTGGTGTGACCTGTTTCAGTGACGTGAGCTAACGTAGTTAAGCTGAAAACAAAGAAGGTGTCACGACTTGGCTGTAGATGTGTTTGAAAACGTGACAGGAACGCGAGACAGATTCGTTAGCCGACCTAATTAAAGAAAGTGATTGGCACGCTCGAGTTCGAATAAATGATTCTCTTTAAAATCGTACACTAACGGTTTGGAGATCTTCAATTAACTGAATCTGGTCAGTTTTGTTGCAAGTTTCATGAGAAAGCTGTAGTAATAAGTGATATAGTTTAGTGATTTTGGGCCCAAACAAAGTAAATTCAGTTAGCAAATATCAATATTGATCTAAAAGGTGCAATCATAGCTAGAATTGAGTTGGCTGGGTAATATGTCCCTCCGTACCTACAGAGTTCAGCTTCCATTCCGGATTTTACCTTTTAGTGTTAGTGGTTAAGAAAGTGGTCAAGAAACCGAAATGATGTGATAAAGTAGTTTTTAATCGGTTTAATAGCTTATCATTTATTTTTTATATTTATTTGTTGTTATAGGAATTTATCTCAAGTGGATGTTGAGCGAAAAAGAGGAAGGAATGAAAAAGTGAGATGAGGAAGATTTTGGAAATGTTCTGAACGTAGCGTTCAATTATCCAGTGAAATTTCAGTAAAGATATGGCCTGTTGTGCTTTTGGCTAGAAATGAACACTTACCAATGATCTCTTGTCGAGTTGTGTCTAAGGTTCTCTGAACAGTTTTTAGAGGCTCTGATCGTCGTGTTCTAAGAACATTTTTCAAAGCGCAGGAACTCTTGATAAGTTGCAAAAGTGGCGCGAGATTTCTTAACAGATTCTTAAATTGCAACAATTGTGATAATATTGTAACTTATGAGAGCAAAATGTAAAATGACTGTAAGTGAAGGGTACAGAAAGGAGTACTCACTGTGTGGACGACCAAATTCATCTGCTTTTGCGGACAAGACCTACTTATTAAATGGATGGAATAAGAGGACATATTTGACAACGAGGATGCAAAGTCTCAAAAAAGTACTTACAGTTTGATGTCAGCTGTTTCCAATAACAGAAAAGAATTTGAATTTCCTGTAGCGAGTGTTTGAAGTCTCACAGTTAGAAACAACTTTCTTGGACACAGTCTATAAGGGAGAGAGATTCGATACTCGACGTGCGCACACATTACAAACCTACTGAAACATTTTTCAGTACACAAACTACAACAGTTGCCACCCAGCATGCGTTAAAAAAGGCTTCGTTAAAGGAGAAGCTCTTAGGCTCCTGAGGACAAACTCTTCTAAAGTAATGTTTGAGGAGAACATTAAAAACTTTTAGAACATGCCTGACATCGAGAGGTTATCCCAATAACCTGGTGGAAAAAATCCTCTCCGAAGTTAAGTCGCAGAAAGAAAGAACGCTTTTACACAAAAACGGAAAGCACACAAGAAAATTCTACCCTTTGTGACACAAATTCATCCATCACTGTTATGTTTGAAAAATATTCTAACGGAAAAATGGCATCTAATACAAAACCAGCTGCTACTAAGAGAGAGATATATAAGGAACCTCCCTTGATCTCTTATAGAAAAGGGAAATCGCTTAAAGACATGCTTGTTTTAAGCAAAACTATAAAGGCTTTTATCAACACAATGGGCACACAGCGGGAGTCGTGCAGGTCTGTGAACCCCATTTTAACATGCTATTGTAGTGTGAATTCATTTATGTCACCTTTAATTTGTCATTTCATTCAGTGTGAGGAAAGCACCTCAGTAAACTAGATGTCTTTATTTAGTAATAATAATATAGCAGGGCCTGGGGTAAGGCCCCAAGAATATTTTGAATAAGAATTATTTTTAATAGACACTGGCAAATATTATATAATTATTAAATAAAGGTCACAATTGGACCTTCCTTCTGCATGAATTTTTTTTTCTTTACCTTCTTCTTTGCGTGAATTTTTTTTCTTGGCACTTTCCCTTGCATGAATTTTTTTTGGGTTTTTCCCCACCCCCCCCCCCCCCCCCATCACTTTTCTAAATGGTCCGTCCCTAAGTACTCTTGGTACCCAAAAAGAAAATTGTGGGTAACCATGCATTTTTCAGAAATAATTTAAGCTTCAATTTGAGAGACAAAACAATGTATGGCGTTCTATTTTATAGCTTTTTGCAAATCTTATTGATCAATTATCTTTGCAAAATGCGTGGGTACCCCCAATTTTCTTTTTGGATTTCAATAACACTTGTTAAGATTTATATTTCCTGATAAAACGGGGCAAAAATGGGGAAAGATCTCTTGGATATACCCACCACGAGTCCCCTAGGTTAAACTCTCATTTTACAGATTAAATTTAAGTGTCCATTTCAGTGATTAGGTGTAAACTTTCGTTTATCTTATTGCTATAGCATTATTTAGTTCTAGAAACTGATTTAGAATGGTCATACTTTTAGAGTTATGCTTGGTGTGTATATCCACGAGATCCTTGCCCAAAAATGCCTTTGAATTAGTAGGCACCGTCCTCAAATGCAAGTTTCCTGTTGCAAATGTATTGGAAAACTGTCGTGATAATATGGTTGTAAAACAATGTCTGTTAGTGATTTTGGATCATGTAGGGAGTTACAAGCGTCGTTGCCAGGTCCTCTCCTCAAAGCAAAGGGAGAGGTCCTGGGAATGTGGTTTGCTAGAAATCGGTTGTTTTGAGGAATTGGTCAAACATGTAATGATGTGACGAATTCTTTTTTTTATATTTAATAATCAGTTTAATAGTTTATTTCTTTTAAACTTATATTTTGTCAGTGGATGGTGTGGGGAAAAGAGAAAGAACGTTTATACAAATTTTGGGGAAATGGAGTTCAGTTATCGTTTGAAAATCGGTGGATTGTAGTGTTGTTGGGTAGTAATAAATACCAATTTGCGCTAGTTTTACAGACGATCTCTGTTTTTGTCTTAAAGTTTGCTGAGCAGTATTGAGAGGTTTTGTGTTGAAGGTGTTAATTCCCAAAGGCTGGTACTGCATTGCGCTTTCAAAGCGCAGGAACAATTGCAATAAGATGTGGCCGAACTCTTAAAATGGCTGTAAGACTAGTAAAAAAAGATGCACTCACTGTGCGGACGTTACTAAATGGTGTGACAAGTGAAGAACAACATTCTCTGCCTGCTATGGTGAAGACGTATCTGAAAAATGAAGTGTCAAAAGAAGTACTTACCGTTCAATGTCGGAAGTCCCCAATGACGGTTAAGGTCATTAGAAGGAAGCAGCAAGCTCAGTCCGAATCGAGCATCAAGGCTGTTGAAAACGAAAAATGTACTTTCCGTTTGTATGGCAATTACTGGTGTTTGTTGTGTGTCGACGGTTTTCGAGTGAATGGTGCTTAAAAGATTAAAATACACAAGAGTTGACATTATAAAACATAATGAAGTACTTTTAAGATATTCTCTGGATGAAGAGAGCTCAAAGAAGCACTTACAGTTCAATGTTGGGAGTCCCCAATAACGGCGTAAGATTTTTCTGCTAAAATTACTGGTAAGAACAAGCGATTTTAGTGAATATTATATAGGACATAAAATAAAGTCTAGTGAAACCGAAAAATGTACTTACGGTTTCTATGGTTTTGAAGTGAATACAGCTGTAAAAAAAAAAAAAAGGTGAAAATAGACAGGGCTGACGTTATGTAGTCACCACCGAAGTGGCCAAATAGCCAATAGTTTACTAAAACAGTGAGGTAATATAGCACAAAAAGATCATTTTAACTCAATTATTCCTGGAAAGATTACAACATTTCCTGGCGCAGGAGGTGAATAGCAAAGGATATCCGTTCAACGCCACTGTTTTAGTATATACTGAAGTATTATTTTCAACTCCGCGAAGTACGTAAAAGTATTAACGATACTTACGCTATGGAGATCTTTTAACTGGAATGTCTCAGTTTTGTTAGAAGGTTTCGTGCAAATTCCTTGGAAGCTGTACATTATGATTATAGATAAAACGAAAAAGGTATATCAGTGATTTGGTATTTTGAGCCTGGCGTCGAAAGTTTCTGATTGGATGTATGGTGCAATAGCTGGGTTGATTAAGGTGATTAGATACCTGTGTCTACGGAGTTGAGCTTCAATTCCGGATCCGAGTAATGTCAGTGGTGTAAGAAATTGGCCAAGAACGGAATATGATGAAATAACTGTGTATGGGGAAGAGAAATTGTAAGAAGAATGTGAAAATGTAATAGACAAACCATAGAGTCGGCGAAGGAAGAAGGATTTAATGAAGTCATTTTTAATGTTTTAAAATTAATTTTATGGTTTATAAATTCAATTTATGTTTATTTTTTGTTTTGTTTTTAAAAATATCGGTGGATGGTATGCGGAGTAGAGAAGAAAAGAAAATGAGAAGGAATTTTGAAAATTTTTTGCAATGTTGAATTGGTGGTTTGTTGTGCTTTTATCTAACGGTTTTGTGCAAGGTTCCCTTAGGAGTATTAAGGGGCTCTCATTAAAGTGTTTTGAGCGGTTGGTGCATTTGTATAGCTACATTTGAAGGATACCAGCAGTTTTTGAAAGTACAGGAAAATGCGGGTAAGTCTTGCTATGGCTTGGGATTGATGAATGAAAGCGCATCATTTTCATGGGCTTCTTTCATTGCAAAAAGTGCAAAAATGTAATGGAGTATCGGAAGTAGGGAAAATTCTTTGAAAAGAAGTACTCACTTTTGTGGACGCAAATAACTGGAGAAGGGCGCTGACTGTCTTTTGAGACCAAGCCGTCCCTGTTAATGAATTGAATAACACGATTCAGTTAACATATTTTGCGGATGAAGAGTGTCACAGAAGTACCCACAGATCGATGTTGGCAATCTCCAATAACGGCGTAGAATTAGAATTTCTTGTAATGTGCCCCTAGGTAACTGATAAAAAGAAACGTGTTCAGTGTGAATATAAGTCTAATGTTATAAAAGGCCAACGTAGAGGAAAAGGGTACTTACAGTTTCCTTGGCAATTAAGAGCGTTCTAGTTGCCCTTGCGGTTGTTTTTAAGTGAATACGGCTAAAAGTTGAAAATAAAGAGGTCTGACAATATGAACATGATAAAGGAAGATTCTTTATCAAAGTGTAGTGTTTTTAAGTACGTTGAAAAAAGGGGCTGCGAGGAACGTTTGAAAGTGGGGGGGGGGGGGAGGGGGGGCTAGGCTTGGTATGGATCCAGGGAAGGGTGCGGAAAGACTTTTGGAGAAAACAATATCGAGCGAAAAAAAGTGGTGGGGCTCAGCCTCTTCTTCTCCGCGGCTCCTGTAAAAAGATGTGATTAAACAATTTCAAATTGTTTTAACAAAAAGGGTCCCCACAATTGAGACCGAAATGGAAAATGGCTGTAAAAAAGGAGTGAATAAGGAGACCTTTAAGTATCTTTTCCAGGTGAAGAGTGTTATCAGAAGAACTTACACTCTCCAATAAAGGCGAAGAATTGGAATATACTGTGGTAAGCGTCCAGCCAAGAGTAAAAATAAGAAGTTCAGTGTGAACATTATAAATTGTTTTCACGTGACGTCACGACGTTCATGTTGGCTTCCTCAACTAATCCTCCTGGAAAGAAATTCTATTATCATGCAAACGTTTTCTTTTGTTTCGGTGGAACAACAAGGTTAATAAACGCGTGAGTGAAAACACTATAGGGTATATATTAAAGGCTAGTGTAGACTAATAAGAGTACTGACGGTTTCCATGGCAATTACTGATATTTCAGTTGTCCATATACTAGTTTATAGATAAGTGAAAGAGGCTAAAAGTTGGATAAACATGACTGACGGCATTAACATAAAAGTCTTAAGAGTTCTTTCAACTACGTGTTATCTAACAGACTGACGCACAAAACGAGTACAAATATTTCCCGATGTTGTACATTTGTCTGTATTGTTTAACAATTGAAGGTACAGTTGCAGGAACACAATTCCTTTTTTCTACCAGGCGCGTCTACTAACAATTGTATAGAAATTTTGTATTATATTCGGTCATTCGTCTTATGGGAAATGACAGTCTTTTGCTTCGAGTTCTACAAGTCCTGATTTTTCTTCAAGATCAAAATGTTTCAAATGGATTGCATACCGCATAACGAATTGAGCCATACTGTTAAAGTATTTAGTTTGCTCCTAAGGTTAGGGGGGGGGGGGGGGGGGGGGTTAATTCGTTATAAAGTCGAAAGATACTTCCAAGTGCTTAAGCCCTTTTTGGTAGCGAGTTCTACTTCAGGGGTCGGAGGTGAAAAACAAACAAATAAAATGAACTAGCAAATAAAATGAAATTCTTTGTTGTTGTGATGGTTCTGCCATGATCCTTAAGTCATGGAGCGGTCCAAGAAAGGGTACATCAAGCCAATTTTGCAGTGCCAATTTTAATCTATATAGACCAGGAGCGCATGAGTAGGAGCTTGCCTCTCCTATAGAAGCCCTATGAGTCAACCTTTCCTCGTATCTTTCTATTTTTAGAACGCCACGAGGTCTTCGGCTCTGCACACACTGTTTAGAACGGGCAATCAGAATAAAAAGGTATTGTGGAACAAAGACAAAAATAGCAAAAAAAAATGTATGCAAATTGTGCAAATTGACGTAAATTGTTGTAAATGCGAGTCTCCTGCTAAAGGATTAGTTCTAAAAATAGAAAGATACGCGCAAAGGTTGACTCAAGGATATAATGCATTGGGAGGCTCCTAGTCATGGGCTCCTGTATAGATCCAATTCGAGCGAAGTGTGAGTGCCTTAGGGACATGCAATCTTAATTTAATTATCGGGGAGGGATTTCACAATGACCTCATGAAAATAGGTTTATAACGACAGGGCTGTAGTAAAGGACGGAGTAGCAAGAGAAATACATGACCCCATGAAATCTGTTGACAGGGACAATTTTAGGGAGGGAAGGCGTAAATGGGCCATTTCCGAGTTGCTGTTTGTCTTGGTTTCGAAATGAGTCTTGGTGCTCAACTATTGTAAGGGAAATGAGTTTGATTTGCATAAGAATACGCAACTCATGTCCATTTGAATGGTTGTGCACCAGGACTCGCTTTCAAGCTGAGGCATGTAGCAACTCGGAAATGGGCTCTTGCAAGGTTGTCATGATGATTATGAACAACACGTAGGGACTCGTTGAGGAGAGGGAAAACTAGAGATGAAAAGGACTATGAAATTTAAATGGCAATAAGACTGAAGAAACAAGGGAGGGGAGGGCAAAGTGACATGTCCTTAGGTAATTCAGGGGCGTGGTGACTGGGTAGGGCTTCATGCGTTAATATGTACTTATTAACTGAGTGGGAGGGCCAGACTGGAAAATATTTGGCCCGAGGTCATGGCATACGAGGTATGTGCGTCGTGATCGAGGACCTAAACTCATGTTATCATGTGGGCTCTTAAACTGTTGATGATCAGAACATGAAGTTTTGACAAAATAAGTAACAATTTTGCACTAAAGACGTATTTAGTATGTTGTTTGCATTTGCTTTTCTGGGGAGGGATTCCTTCAAAATCGCATCGCAGGGAGCAGTACGTGTTCCTAGCAGGGCCGTACGGCTTTCAGGCCCTGCGCGCGCTAATGCGTGCGACCCTTATACGGGGATTTTCCCAAAAGTTTTACAACTGCGCGCGGGGCCGCACGGGCCATTTGATAATAATAATAATAATAATAATAATAATAATAATAATAATAACAGCAAGGTGACACACGCAAACACCAACCCGGTGTGGCCAACACATCACGCATGCGCACAATCATTTCACCCGGTCAATTTAGCAGCCATGGACAGGGTGAAATGGTGAAATGGGTGAAATGGTTGTGCGCATGCGTGATGTGTTGGCCACACCGGGTTGGTGTTAGCGTGTGTCACCTTGCTTTTATTATTATCATGTGATAATGCATATTATCATTTGTCGTTTCACTCGCTTGCCTAATGATGGCAGACATCGACCAAGACATCGCGATTATATGGAGTTTCGTTAACGCTTTCTTTTATAAAGATGGAATTTGAACTAAATGTTAAACGCACCACACCCCAAAAAAGTAGAAACATTTCTGCATTTAAATTAGTTGAAAGGAGTGCCAAGCAAAAGTTTAAAGTCAAACGTTTTGGGGTGGTTTCAATGATCACACCAACGGAGTTGTTGCATGTTATCCTAGGATTTGGTTTGTTCGAACTCACAGCGATAAGGACCACACTGTTATGTGTTTACAGTGAATTGTATCAACGAAATTTAACAAAGAAGGTAGTAACACTGACTTTTGGGAGTCACAATTTACATCGCGTCGAATGTTTAACAAACGCAGTTTATTTAGGGATATTTTACGATGACTGCAAGATCCAAATCATTCGCTCACTCACTCGAGTAGTGTAGAGAAATGTTTTTTCCTAGTTTGCAAAGTGCAACGACGATATACATGTTTGTTAGCTAGCTGCGTCTGTTATGGGTGAAATTCGCTTTAGTCTAGTCGAAAACGCGTTGAGAAATTTGGAAAGTAGAATTGACAAGATTTGAAGGCTATTTTGTAGAAGACATTTTATAATTAGGCAACGGAATTCTGTGAAGGCATATAATATAGCTTGGTATAAATAAGAGAAACTCGACCCTTAACGCGAGCCAATTCTCAAGAGAAATGCACCACAAAACAGAACAAGCGCCCACTTCTAAGTGTGAAAACTTTGTGCACCGCGCACTTAATCTTGCATACACATACTTCACCTATACTGTGGTCCATCTTTTAAATTGTCTTCTCCAAAGTCGTCCTTGTGTCTGGAACGCAGCATCATATTCGTCACAAGATCACTCCTTCTTTCAGCAACCATAGCTCTATAAACTTCCTCGGCAAAGGCAACAAGCTGTTTGCCCGAAGGAGAAGCGATGAGTCTATAAATTGGGCTTCAATTTATTTGGTCCAGGAAGGTTGCTGATTGGCTAGTAAGTGTACATTCCAATGCCCAATCGAAGTGACAACAAAGTGTGTCACATGTAACCTCATATTTGCAACATCTACACGAGAAAAACTTCCCTGGTGTGCATTCGCCATGAAAATCACTGCTATTGTTGCTAATTTGCCGTACTTTGGAACTTTAGTGGTCTGAATGCAAAGTACGTGCTGACGGCAAGCGTGAAATTATCAAGAGCACGGAATTCGTGGAAAACGCTGAGATTTCAAGATGAAATATTTATTTTGTTTTTAAAATACAGAACAAGACCTCACAACTGACATTCTCTTTGGTTATGAAACATATTGAAACTATGAAATAATACTGAAGAAAATATGGCAGAATCATTTTTATGGTTGTCATTGATTAATTAAAGGGGCAAGTGAAAAGTCGGGTTGACGTAGGTTTTTGTGCGTGGCCAATGAAAATGTATTGAACAAGTCACGTGATCAAAGGCCGAGCCTTAAAAGACGTTGGATTTGGATAGTACGGGACAAGTCACGTCATCCTCTGCGTAACAACCTGCGAAACTCACGGTCAATAAAAAAAAAGCCAAACAAATAACAAGATGTGGTTTACGCGTTATGTCACGGACGCCGTTTCGGATACCACCAACAATCAATCTTTCATAAGCCACTTTTATTTGAACATATCGCTGCTGTAAATCTATGGATTGGTTACAAATAAAAAATATTAAATTTTGTACTGTTAACAAGGGTCTATGCACCGTTTGAGGCCGGTTATCAGTGAGTTTATTCTTTTGAACGCGAAACTCAGCCATTTAATAGGCCATTTCCGAGTTCACGTCTGCCTGCTCTTCAAAGCGAGTCTAAGTGCGAAGTTTTTCTTATGAAAATTAGTTTTCATTCATACGTAAACTAGAACTAATTACCCTCCCAAGAACTTCGCACTTAGACTCGCTTTGAAGAAGAGGCTGAGGTGAACTCGGAAATGGCCTATTTTTTTCCCATTTCATCTATTGTCTAAGCCCTTTGTATGTTTTGAATAAAATTTCTAAGCCATAGTATGCGGAAAACCGCATTTATAGTGTGGTTTAATGCCGCTTTAAGTCCGATCGCCGCCATGTTGGCAGACGAAAGCAGAAGATCTCTCATTGGCTTCCTTTGTTTGACAACCAGCAGTTAATCATTACACCGTTGTCACCAGTCTCAACAAATGTTGCAAACAACTCATTAGACTTCGTAAAACGGGCCCATACGATTTTGTATTGATTATGTACTCAACAAAATTACTTCATCGCTGTGTTTCCAGAACACTTTCCGTATTCTTGGTTTGCACCCACGTGATGATACAGCTATGTTGGTATTCAAAACAATAGAAAATAACCCTATAAGTTTTGCATTGTAATAGAATCAAATCCTCAAAAGATACTTCAATGCATTGTTCTGTACACCACCGTGACGTCAGATGAAAACCATCAAGTGGTTTAAGATTTATTTAACGCGCATATCATAAACAAGTCTCGTGGCACTCGACAATTCTTTCTCCAGGGTGAGATTAGACGTCAGCTTGCAAAGGCGCCTCTGGCAGCCGCTATCATTCCATATTTGATCTCACCCGCCCACCCAACCCATTCATTTATGTGAAAGGAGAACAGACCACAACACCGAGAGTCTCCCTTCCCCCCTTCCCCCCCCCCCCCCCCCATCCTCCACGACCCCGACCCCGACCCCCGATCCTACACTTCACCAAAAGTGTGGGAGGTTTTTAAGTCCCACAGTGTTGAGAAACAGGAAAGGTTGAGTGAAGTCTAACCATTTACGGGTGTAATTACAAAGGTAGCACTCACTTTCTCCTCAGTTATTTTTAAGACCCTGAGTGTTGGTCCGGCCGGAGTCGAACTTGCGACCTCCCGCATGGCAGCCTGGTGCTCTACCAACTGAGCCACCGGTGCTCGGTCTCGCATTTAATCACCTCCATTGCAATGTATAGCGCAATTTCACTCAAGTGATCAGTAACCTTGTTTTTTCATCGAAACAAAACAAAACGTTTGCATGATAATACAGCCCCATTCCCGAAGGATTAGCGAGGGACACCAACGCGGTCGCCATTCCTTTGTTTAGGAACAGCAACATGGCCGCCGTAACATTACGTGAAAACACTCTATAGGAAGAGGTGTCCCTCTAAAATAAACGCACGTCGAATCGGAGAACGCGGTGTCTTCTTTCAGCACCCAACTCCATTAAGAAACGAGAATGAGCCGATCAAAACTATTCAATAACAATTCAAAACACAAATTTATTTTAACATCAAAACAACTTTAATTGTTTTTTTTTTGGGTGATGTAGCAGCTGATCCAAAGATTACTCGCCATTGGTTCGCAACCCTGACCCCAAACAATAGCTAAAACAATAGAAAGAATGACATATCATTGTTTCCTGCAAAGGTTGCGAACCAATGGCGAGTAATCTTTGGATCAGCTGCTACACTACTGCAAGAGTCAAGCATAAGCCCCTCCCACCGACGGAATGTCAGCTCACAAATCTTTTTTATGGTCTTCAATTTACTCGTTGGACGGAATCACGTTTTTCTGAAAATCGCGCCGTCATTGCTTTTCGTGATTTGAAAACAAATAGAGCGAGTTTCAATCGAGTGTCGTAAAACCAAAACCAAAGTAATTACTTTGGCCAATCAAAAAGGACGGAGACAATCCGGTAAACCAATCAAAACTCGACGTAATTACACGTGGCTGACACAAAGCCCGGGAAAATGTGCACGAGCGAGCCACGATTGGTTTTGGTTTAACCTCTGATTGGTTGAAAAAGTGGCGCGAGAACTTTGAACCAATCACTGAGTGAATAATCATAAAACAAAGCACTTCGCTAATTACTTTCGACACTCAATTGAAAACCGCTCTATCAAAGTAATTACTTCGACCAATCACAGCAGGTGCAAACAGCGTAATGAACCAATCAAAATTCATAACAATTCCGTGTAACTTGCTCAAAGCGCGGGAAAAACGCAATTGGTTTTGGTGTTGATAAACTGGCGCGAGATTTTTAAACCAATCACTGAGCGTAGGAAATGCAAAGGCGTATGCAAATCTAGGCGTAATTGTGGGCGATTGGTTCCTAGCAACTAATCCATTATTCATGAAAACTTCAGAATTTTCCAGAATTTCGTTTGGCGCTTGCGTAAATTTAAGCGCCGCATTATTTTATGGCTTTTTTTGGCAGGGAAATTTTGTCAAGGTCAACAAAGGTCATACCAATTTCTATCACTGGAAATTTCCATCGAAAAAGTTTTACAATAAACTAATTAATTCTTATCCTTGGCATAATTCTTATCCTTGGCAGCACATTATTTGTTGGAAGAAAACACAGCTATTTTATAAATCAAGTTGTCTAACAGAAATTATTACAAGATATGAGGGAAAAACGATTTGCCTATGCTTGTAGTTTATGATAAATTTTCATAAATTATCATACATGATAAATTATAATAAGAACAATAAAAGATCTTCCAGTTCACCGACATTCGTTGTAAAGAAAGAGAATTTCTTTAAAGTGCCCAGTACCCCTGACTGTTCGAATAGGCCATTGTGATGGTAATTAGTTCTACTTTACAAACTTGAATTCGCGTTGAAGTGGAGACAGACATGAACTCCATTCCTTACTTGACATCACAAAATACACGTAATTGATTTTGAAGACACAAAGACAAAGCTCTCGGTTGGAAATGAACAAAATTGCTTCCTTGCAAGGTCAGAGACAACGGACGATTTTACCAAAAAAGTGTGCCGATTTACCCTAGACGTTAGAGTGTTTTTAAAGGAAACATTTCTAAGTTTGGTGCACGTCAAACAAAAATTAACGGTACAAGATGATTGAGAATTTTTGAACATAAAAGGAAATTAATTTCAAAATCATTCCATCCCCAGAGCATTTAAATCTGCAAGGCACAAAAACAACAGAAACAAGCGCATTGAACTGTTCCACTCATTCTGCGAACTAAGCAACAGCGCATGTCAGACACGTGAGCAATGCAGTGTAAATTTATCGAATGAAGGAAGTGGGTGCCACAGGACTCCAACCAATGACCTCTACGATGCCGGTGCAATGCTTCACCAACTGAGATATGAAGCCACACAGTTGGGAGCAGGTCAATTTGTTGGGCTCATTTGTTCCCGTGAAAGGGATTCAATGAGAGAAATGTATATAATTTGAATCGCGAGCTAGAATAGACGACAGAGAGAAGTACTCACACTTAGCTGGACAATTCAAGCAATAGGCCATTTCCGAGTTCATGTCTCCCTCATCTTCAAAGCGAGTCTAAGTGCGAAGTTTTTGTGATGGTAATTAGTTCTGTTTTACACATGAATGAAAACTAATTTTCATAAGAAAAACTTCGCACTTAGACTCGCTTTGAAGATGAGGGAGACACGAGCTGGGAAATGGCCTATTACAGGGTGTAATACGCCTGTAAAAAAGGACAGAATACCAGTTGCCTGGCAACGGACAAAAGGACAACTGAACAATCAGAGTTCTAGGCGGGAATCGAACCTATGAGCGATTGCAAACGACAAAGATTGTCAGGCGCGAAGTCATGCTTCTGGTAAAACGTCGAGAAGAAACTGCTAACTATTAAAGTTTCCAATACAACAGGAAAAAGATAACTTACCAGTATATCGGCCTGTTTCCGACGATGACCTTTACAGCACATTCGACACGCATACCGTCGAAAGTTATAAGAAATAGAAAAAAAAGCGGCACGTAACCGCATATTCGCTCTCACGTGATGGAAAGCAAAACACAATTACGACCAGCGGACTCATCTCAAAATCTACCGCTGCAAAGGTATAGCGCGGGCTTCAAGTGGATCTGGCAGCACAAGAATGCTCGTGACCAATGGGGCACATTGTCCACTGGCAACTTGTATTCAATTCAAGCAATTTTCTCTTACAGTGCCTTCTGGCAGACACCATAACTTGCCTTATGGCGCCTTCCTTACTGCATCAACTGTATCATTGACCATAAACTGCTACTATGACCGAAAAAACAATTCTTCTTTTTCTTTGGATTTCAAAACTATGTTAACTAAACAGCAACTCATCGAAGTTTTAAGTCTTGATCTCAAAAAGACACATGTTTATTTTAACTAGAATTTTCCTTTTTAATGGTCCGCTATTACTAACTTTAAGATCTTGAGAGAACTGGATCGAGGAGAAAATGACGTCAAAGCCTCCATAGTTTAAGAATGCAATGCATATGTACGTGGCTGAATTAATATGCAGCACGGGAGTTTAGGGCTTTCAGACGTTTAAATTAGTGTTTTGCATGCATATTAAGTTGCGTTTACATGCTGAAATTTTAAGGTAGCAAGTAAATGACATCACGTTTCCTTAGATCCAACCCTCTGAGGTCCAATCAGTCAGTTTTGAACGTGAGGAGACATGAGTGAAATCCAAAATTTACACTCAAAATAAACAACCTTTGGATTAAAATCAAAGCTCAAAATTTTGCCAGTCAGGTGTTAAGCAACCACACTTTCTTTCAAAATCGGACGGAAAAAAAAACGAAAAAAGAAGTCTTTTTTTAACATGGTAGCAATTTAACTATTCCCTACTGCTCTCACCAAGGCCTAACCACAGGTTAATACAGCCACATTTAGTGATACTTTAGACTGTCCACCTCAATGTCCCTTTTTCTCTAATCTCAAAAAATTATTTATCTTGCTTGTCTTGAGTTGATATCTGAGGTTTACTTTTTTCAAAACGCCACTCTGAATTAGAACAAAAAAAAAGAAAGAAAGTTAGCAAAAAATGCAGACTGCAGGCCAAGTACAAAATGTAGACTGCAGACAGGGTACAAAATGCAGCTTGCAGACCTGGTGCAAAATGCGGACGACTAGGCACAAAATGCAGACTGCAGATTGCAGATTGCAGACCGGATACAAAACGCAGACTGCAGATTGCAGATTGCAGACCGGGTGCAAAATGCAGACTAGGTACAAAATGCAGACTGAGGACTAAACAGGACAAACGATCATAAATCATGTTGTTGTTACCAACATGTATTGTCACGCAATCCCTTCTCCGAGGACATCCTCCCAAGTCTTTTTTTTCCCTGGATATAATAGGTTTACAGAGAAGTGACACACATTAATGGCCTTGAAAGTGCCTCAAATTTTGAGAGATCACGGGTAGAAATAAATACCGTAAAAACTTCTGTATAAGCCACATCTTTTTGGCGAAATATTGGGCTCGAAGTCGTGGGTGCGGCTTACATACGAGACCATTGCTTTCAGAGGGAGTAGTGTGAATCGAAAGCTTAACTATCATAGATTTCTACTATGCAAAAAACCGCTTGAAAAAACACCTATTAGAAGAGAAATAACAATTTTTCCAAAAGTCTCGAAAACTGCGGTTTTTGGCCAAATTACAAAGGGGGAACAAAGGAAAATCTTCAAAATTGACTGATATTTTGGGCAAACTTCGGAAGGTTAAAAAATAGGAAATACAAATCGTGTAATAACCTAATTAGCATGGATCGAAAAATTAACTATCATACGCTTGTACTAGGTAAAAGACCGCTTAATTAAAAAGACCTATTAGAGGAGGAATAACAATTTTTTAAGAACTGTCGAAAATCGCGATTTTTGGTCAAATAGCAAAAGTGGACCGAGGGAAAATCATCCAAAATGACTGACGTTTGGGCAAACTTCGGAAGGCTAATGGCAAACTTATGCCTTATGAAAGTGCGAAAAAATTGAGCCCATCTTAAATGTTTTTGTTCCAATTTGCTTAAAATAAATAACGTGCCTCGTAAAATATGTCGCATTATTTCTTTGCTCCAGTGATTCACTGCGCCGGAAAGTACATGTACATGAATATTTCAAAAATTGCATTTAAAATACTGTTTAAATTTATTGGTCTGCAGAAACTTCTAAAATCTTGTGGCTTGTGTTAGCCAAGCTTCGATTGGTAACCAAGAAATATCAGAGTACTATTACGCGAGTTGGGTTCAATGAGTAGCGTATCGTTTAATCTGGTGAATGTTCCAACTAATTTTGTGTTCTTGACAAAGTGTTCCCATTTGCTCGAACGTGTCACGCGTGACCATCACCTGCGGCTATTTTGATTCTTTATTTTAAATACTTCGTCTAGATCTTGTGGAAAATAGCAGTAATTTCCCCATGGAAAGATTTCGTAAAATTCCTCCGAAAGCGACTGAAGAATAATTTTAATAGCAACAGTGGTGTCTTCCAGCACATAAATTTTGACTTAAGGAGGCTCGAAAGGGTTTTCGGATAAGCACGCGCGCGTAAGCCACACACGCAATTCTAAAAGCTGCTTGTGTCAGCTCATGATTCAAAGTGGGTCACCAGAAATAAACAAATACCGCTAGTTTCGCTCAACTTTCTTCTAATTCTTATACATATGGAATATAAATAGACATCTCCTATTCACGAAAACAACCAAAGTTGTACACAAACGGTTTCATGGTCACTTAAATCCGTTTGTGTTGGCCTGTAGCTTCTCTCGCGCGTGCACTCGTATGAGCGGGTGACGCATGCGTAAATGCCGATCTTGTAACCCCCTCATTTTTCCTGATTTTGCAACTTTACTCGCTTATATCTCTGCTTCCGGACTAATTAATTTAATTTAAAAGGTTTGTCTTTCAAATTTAAAAAAATTCTATAGGTGAAAAAAGAAATTAGCGACACATTTCGAAAGAACTTCTTTTTCTGAAAAGCTGACCTACAGATTTTGTTGAGTTTTAAATATTTTAGAGATTATTTCTAATATTATCTGGTAACGCTAAATAGGAAGATTTCACCGTCCCCTTTCTTAAAAAAAAACAACATATATTGATTTTAAGGCTCAAGGAAATGCCTTATATCGTTGCCACGGTAACGATATTTTGGAGGAAAATGTGATGTGAAAAATCTGTGATGGGTACTTAAAACCCTGGCCAAATTTTTTCTTGATATGATTACCCTAACTGTATCTAAAAACAAAATATGTTTATTTGTTTGAAAAAAGGAGAAAGTATTTCGAGCCTCCTTAAGGTGCGTTCGATTGACCCTATTCCTAAATAAGGATACGTGGAGTGATGAGGATAATAAATATATTTTTAAAATGGCATTTTAGCAGGTGTTTGACAATTTTAATGTGAATCTCCGTAAAAACGAAGGATTTCAAACTTCTATTCCACTATTCCCTGTATTCCTATTCCGGAATACAGTCCATCGAACGCACCCTTAATGCTAAGTGGTTTTACTTCAGAAGATGTTGGATGTGATTCCGATCATACTAGAGCAGAAATAATTTCAGGTCTGACGTTAAATCACGAAACGCAAGAAGTTTCCTGTCAATCAAATAGCAGGCTACTACCATGTTTTGTCTGCCAACGGCTACGGATAATGCAAAAGATTAAACCATTTTGATAAGTTTTTAAAGATTTAATACCTCTTACTAACCGAGTTCGAGGTACGTACTGTAAGTTACGGACCGAGTTTTTTCCCGTTGATTTTTGGCCCAAGCGCGAAAAAAAACACGAGGATCCGTAACTTACAGTACGGACAGAGAAAACGAGGTTAGGAAGATATTTATTTTATCTCTGAGGTTAATCCGGCGCGCGGGCAAGGAAACTAGTCAAAGTCAAGCGGAAGGTTCAACTGCCAAAATTCCAAAAACTAAATCTTCTTGGCTGTTAAGTTTGAAATAGTTGCTTGCAAGATTCAAACAGTTTTCAATACAAGTTCATGCAACAGAAATGACATGAAAAACTCGCTAGATGATGTTTTATCGAAATTTTAAATTTAGCGGGCTGTACAGCGGGCCGTACTGTAGAATACGGCCCGCTAATTTAGCCAATTACAGCGCGCGTACTATCTGAGAGATATAATAAAAAGAAAGAACAACGACACACCGGGCAATTTATAAAGTGGTCTGCCACAGGCATCCCAATTGACAACTGTGGAAAAACTTTGTTTTGTCCGACCAGGGTGGCTGCACGTCAGGTCAAAACCTTGTCCCTGATAGATAGTTTAAATGATAGATAATTTATTGTAGTAAAAAAAAAAAAAACTTGCAGCTGTAAAGCTGAATTGCGCTTTTACAATATGAAAAATATATAAAATTATAGTGATGTACTCTATAAAAAATTGGTAAAACTAATATAAGCTTAAAACTATTTTAAATATATATATTACAAAATTCGTTCTCATTCACATTAGAAAACCCTCCGAAGAACTATGTTTCATTATTAATGCATGATCTTACTAAAAAACTGTTCTTAAAGCGTTCAGTCCTGGCCTGATATATTACAGGCTTATAGCAAAAAATTATCTGCAGGCTTGTGGATTTGTACTATGCAAAAAAAAACCGCTCGAAAAAAGACCTATTAGTAGAGAAATAATATTTTTTTCCAAAAGTGTCGAAAGTCGTGATTTCCGACCAAATAGCAGAAGGGGGACCAAGGCAAAATCTTCGAAAATGACTGATTTTTTAGGGCAAAATTCTGAAGGCTGAAAAAATAGGAAATACAAGTTGTATACTAGTAGCCTAGTTAGTATGGATCTAAAGCTTAACTATCATAGATTTGTACTATGAAAAAAACCGCTTTAAAAAAGACCTATTAGAAGCGAAGTAATCATTTTTACAAAATTGCGGTTTTTGGACCTTTTAGCAAAGAGGGACCCTTACCAAATCTTTAAAAATGGCCGATCTTTAGAAGCAAGCTTTCGAAGGCTTTAAAAATAGGAAACACAAGTCGCCTAGTACCCTAGTTCGTATGGATCGACAGCGTATTTATCTTAGATTTTTCCCTGTTTAAAAAGCCTTTTTAAAAAATACCCATTAGAAGAGAATTAACCACATTTCCAAAAGTGTCGAAAATCGCGATTTCACGGTCATAAAGCAAAGCGACGATCTTCAGCAAATCTTAATACAAAATGGCCGATTTAATTTTTCAGGCAAACTTGCGAAGGGCGAAAATCTAAGAAATACAAGTCGCCTATTAGCCTGATATGTATATATGAAAGTTTAACTATCATAGATTTGTTCTATGCAAAAAAAGCATGGAACAAAGGCTAGAATTAGATAATGGCAAGTTTGACAATACTGTCAAAATGCTGATTTTCCGAGATTTGCTAACAGGGGCGTAGTCTACTTATTGACTTGTTGTAGCCTTGTTCCCTTTTTGGACCCGGTAATACGCTGCACCGGATTATTATATTTTTTTCAATGTTGTTTACACTGGCTCAATCTTTATAATGGGTTTTTGCGTTCCAGGAAAACGCATTCTAATCGTGTCAGTCCCGCGGGATGTACCTCGGGTATCAATCACGACGAACTAGATTGCTTCTAGGTTTGTCCATTGTATATTATTTATATGACTTTTAACGGGGAAAAGTAAAGTGAGCTGATTGCATTTTATTAAGAATATTGCAAATTCCAGAATCAGTTATCCTGGCTATGAATCCAAATCGTTTATTATATTTGACATAAAGAAACTGTTAGGTTTTGCAGAATAGTTTATTAAGTTTCCAAAACTTCTTAGCAGCACGAAGTAAGATATCGCTTTGATGATCCATACGATGTTTTTGAAATTCATATTTAATCAATACATGTTTCGGATGAAACATCATCCATCGTCAGTTGAAAGAGAGAGTTTATTTCTCATTTGTCAACTGACGATGGATGATGTTTCATCCGAAACATGTATTGATTAAATATGAATTTCAAAAACATCGTATGGATCATCAAAGCGATCGATAGTTTATTAAGTACTAACACCATCGTGTATCTTTCTAAAGATAACGCACAAGACTTACCTTTGGTCTTTTTCGAGGACGAAACTTTCGATACTTCGACTTTTAGACGCCATGGTCGACGCCATGACACTGAAACTTTAGTAGCTGTCTTGTACATGGTAACCGCTGTACGGTATAACAGCGTTTTCAGATATCTGGAATGCTTCTTTCTCATTCACGAACTCGAAAGTATGTCGTACGAAGGTTTAGTCAATTTTTGTGATTCCAGCAGGTGGAAAAAAATATGTAGGCCCTGGACTACTGGCCATAGGCTGGCTATGCCCCTGGCCAAGGGTGGACCAGGAGAAAATGTTGAAAAATAACCAATATTTGGGCAAACTTTCGAAGGCTATAAAACTAAGAAATACATGTGGTCTGTAGCCCTAATTGGTATGCATTAAAAGCTTAATTAACTGTTATAGAGTTCATCTATGCAAAAACCACTTGGAAAACGGCCTGAACTCAGAGAAATGGCAAGTTTTCCAAAAGTGTCCAAACTGCGATGTATTTCCTTAATTGCTTTTCCCCTTTTTGGAAGTTTGCCTAAAAATTAGCTATCGATCGAACATTTTGCCTTGGTTCCTCCCTCACACAATCTCGGTAAAGCGCAATTCTCGACATTCTTGGAGAACTTATTATTTCCGTTTAATGCTAGACTTTTTTTGAAGAGTAATGCATAGACTAAATCTATTAAACACTTAATGACTGGTCCCGAGGGAAACAAAACCAACTGTTTCAAGAAGGACCAGCCATTAAGTGATTTTTTATATAGCACAAAAAGAAAAACGTGCAACGGCGACAGCAATGGCGGTCGTCGGTCAATATTCGCGGGTAACAGTGCCCTGTTACCCTCTGACGTCATAGATTTTGCACTGTTGCCCGCTCAAAGACTTTTGGCGGGAAACAGTTTTATTATTAGATGTCACAGTGACCTCGAAGTAACCAATGAGAGCGCGCACTGTTGGGGGAAATTTCAGCTTTATAACAAACTGTCTGAGTTGTTAAACGTTTAATCCATACCCCATACCAATTAGGGCTATATACGCCTCTTAAAGAGAACCTCCACTAACGCAAGAAAATAACTTTAAACCACGTAATGTTTACAAATAAACATTGTTCCCAATTTTTCCAATGAAAGCGTTTGTATGTGAAATAAATAAATTTCAAAAACGCTCGTTTTGGTTTTCAAATTTCCCGGGCGCCTCCATCTTGAATAATTGTGACGTGTCGTGGTTGCCCTATAGCTAGTAATTATCGCAAACGAAGCATAAATTTGAAGTAAATGTTATCGATCAGTCCCTGACTAGGTTAAGCTCCTATGGATGTTTGGGGCAACCACGACACTTCACAATTATTCAAGATGGTGGCGCCCGGGAAATTTGAAAGTGAAAATAAACGATTTTAAAATTCACATTTTTCGATACAAACACTTTTTTGAAGAAAATTGTCGGTAAAAAATTTGGTTGCAAATGTTATTTTGTTCGGTTTAAATGCTTCATTAGTGAGAGTGGAGGTTGCTTTAAAAAGTCAGCCATTTTTCAACATAATTTCCTTTGGTAGTTTGCTAAATCAAAATAAATCGGCATTTGACACTTCTCGAAAACCAGCAAATTCTCTTAATTCAGGATTTCTTTTAAGCGGTTCTTTGCAAAGAACTAGTCTATAGTCCTTGGACCTTTAATTAACCTAATACCAATTAAGGCTATATAGACGTCTTGTATTTTCTTGTAATTTTGAAAAACTCGTAATTTCTCTTATTTCAGACCTTTTTCCAAGCGGTTTTTTGCATAGCACAAATCTATGACAGTCAAGTTTTCGATCCATACTGTATTATTGGACTAAGGGGCTGTTTTACATGGAGGTAGGAAGATCCTAGCGCTGGGAAGATCCTAGAAGGCGAAACAACTTTTCGTTTGGTTTACATGCAGAAATTTCTGTCTAGGTGGAAGTGGAGAATGAAAGCAAGATGGAGGGCGAGAACAACAAACATGTAATTTGGGTCCTTCTACTCTCCTTTAACCCGATCCAACCGGAACTATCGTCACGAAATATTTTGCTTTCAATTGTACGTAAAGCAAGACGTCCGAATTCTAGTATATCGGACCTGTAATAATTAGTCGGATTTTTCCGACTCAAAGAGCCGAAGAAAATTAAGTCGAAACTATATGAATCAGAGTCTTTCAACCAGTTTCAGTTTCAATTGGATTTTTATTTTTCTTGGCAGACTTCAATTTCAGGTACGTATTTTCCAGATAGCATTTAATTTCAGTGATAATGCACGCTTGACTGTGTTAGTTTCGTAGGATACAAGTTATTTACACTGGCAATATTAGAATAATTGATTGAAATATAGCGATTCGGCGTCTAAGTTTCAAAGCTGGAGTGAGACTGAAAGAAGCTAGCCTTAATGCACAGCTGTTTGCTACATTTTATACTCTGGGCCAGCGGCGGGGAGAGTAGAAACTTGCTGTATGTTACATAAACTAAGTAAAGGTCTGTAAAAAGTGCACGTACGGCATCCAGATACGTATATTTCCTTTCCAAAGCAACAACTCCTAGGTTTAAAGACAATGACAACCGTCAAGATACTCCGTCTCGTCTGTTTACTTAAACAGCTTTCTCAAAGATTCGATTGCAGCCTACTTCGTCAACATTTCTCATCACAAACTAGTTGTAATCGCGCAAATGTTAATTTTTTTATTGAAGCCTTAGGCTTTCGCCTTCAGTCAGGAGAACAGCTAGTTCGAACCAATGAGCTCCTGTTCGAACCTTATTATTCCTTGTTAAAATAAAAGTACAAGCTCATAATTATTTTTAGAAGAAAGAGAAACCAACAATAAGATGCTTAGTTACGACACTTAAGCAGTAGTTAGGACACTTCAGCGAAGTTACGAACCAAATTTTATAAAGATAGTTTTTTAACGCGTGGACGCGAAGAGGTGTAGTGGTTTAGTCGTTCATTGTGTATTGGTTTTGCAAATGGACTGGGAACTAGTTAGAAGTAAAACTTAGTCTACGGAAAATATTCCAAAAAAATACGTGTCTTCTCTCAAAAAATTATAATTACTAGGGTAACTGCTAATCATGCAACTCCGCATATCAAGACCACCAGATATTTTTGATATCCCGTCACCGTCACGTATCATTTGCATTCATGAATTGACTGAAGGGCGATTTGATTTGACATTGAGGTCCGCACCTTGTTTCGAACTGACAACACTTCAAATGTGTCAACGATAACATCTATTTCGATCAGAAACGACCAACTCATGCGGAGCTTAAGCCGACTCTGGAAGTCTCGGCTGGACGTCTCCTGACGGTGTAGATATCCATCAACAAAGGCTAAAAACATAACACAAAAGGTGTTTCGTATTCAGAGTGTTAAAGCATTCAGGATCGATCAGATTGTACTGTGAACTTACGTTAAGCAGAAAAAAAGTACTTAATTTTTTATTGAATGACCATATTTAGGGGCGAGAAGAAATTTGTGGGGAACACAAATCTATTTCAGTTCGTTTGCCCGTATCGACAGTGGCGGTTAGTGCTTGGACACGGAACCATTTTTCGTTCTATAGGATTTATGGATTAACTCTCTCACCCGGGGAAAAATGGTACAGGTCGCCTTCGTCTCTCGCCGACCAGCACTACTTCGACGCTCCTCGCCGCTGGCATCCAGGGTAAAATGTTAGCCAATTTGTCGAAGGAAAGTTTTTTCAGCTCTTTCGAAGAAAGATTTGTCGCCTTCAAGTCGGTAATTTTTTGCGGGAAAATCGTGATCACGTTCCGAAATTCGGCGGGTCTAATCTGCAGAATGAGAATGTTTAGGATACTTTCTGTATTGGTGAAACAATGACCTGCAATCTGTGACCTGCGACCTGCGACCTGCAGATTAGACTCGCCGTCCGAAATTCTGGTAAAAACGTGGACGAAGCTTACGGAATAACTTTGGTTGGCCTCTGTGGGGGGATTAATTGAGCAGTCTTCGTCTGAATGTCATGGATTTCTGTATTCATGTTTTCAAACGAGTTATGGAGGCAGTAAACAATGTTGACGTCGGGGAATTCGGTGCTGGAAGCCTTCCCGGTATACAGGCTCACGCTCAAACGTTGAGGTAAAATAATTGCTGTTAGGTTTAATTTCATGATATCAGGATATCATGATAGCAGCTAGGAAATTGATAAGTCTGTGATTAATATTGAATGTGCCTCCCTGTGACATGCTGGGAAATCAATTAGCCCGGAATGAAATTTTACACAGCTACAATTGGGCATTCTAAATTTCCCAGTTCCTCAGTTATCGAGTTCCATACGTATAAAACTTAAAAATGGTTTGCTTAAAATCAGAAAAGAACCAATTCACCGTTGCTGTTGAGAAAAGTGTATGCCAGGCAAGTTGCATCTCGGTAGCCTGAAAGTTAACTGACAAAATAATTTACCTGTGTTTAAATTAACAAATACACCAATACATCACTAACGTTTCATGTTTAACCGGAGAATTATGTACGAAGATGTAATAGCTGTTGAGTTTTATTCCTCAGTTATCGAGTTCCATGAGTATAAAACTTAAAAATGGTTTGCTTTAAAATCAGAAAAGAACCAATTCACCGTTGCTGTTGAGAAAAGTGTATGCTAGGCAAAACAAGTTGCATCTCGGTAGCCTGAAAGTTAAGAAATAATTTGCCTGTGTTTAACAAATACACCAATACATCACTAACGTTTCATGTTTAACCGGAGAATTAGGGAAGCAGATGTTCGAAGGTGTAATAGCTGTTGAGTTTTATTTCTTAGTTATCGAGTTCCATCACAGGCGGCCCAGAGTCGGAAGGTAAACAATTATAAGGATTTGTATGGGAATCTCGATAACAGACTGAAAAAGATATTTACCCGCAAAAGTTCTCAATAAAAAAGCCGTACTTTATTGTCATGGTGAATTTCTTGCTTTTTGTGTGGTTTTTTGCCTGATTGAATGCGATTTAAGCGACTTCTCAAATTCCCGAGTCGTCACTCTTCCCTAAATAAAGGAAAGGCTGGCAACTCATTTCTAACTTACCTCAGATCTCGCTGAAAAAATTCACACTTCTCCGGCATCAGTCACGCTCAAACTCCGGCGATGGCTACAAGGATAAATTTACTTCCCCTTGGCCACGTTTCAAGGTCCAGCGAGTATCCATTGCTGAGAAACTGCGAAAAATATTCAAATTTTCAAACTCCTTCGAGGCTCGCTAACAACCAATTTTGACACGGCTGGTCAACGGTTCACCGAGCCTCCATACGGTGAGCGCAAACCTACGCAAGTGTACCCATAGTTGGGCAGAGCAAAACAAATCCCAGACTCGTCCCCAAATACCTGCCTGGGGTCATGTTCGAGTTTCTAAATCGGCGAACGATATTAAAAGTTCCACACTGAAACCTTAAAACACAGCTCCCATCGCTTTGGTTGCCCCACCGCATGTTATAAATCCGGATTTTCATCAAACTCCGTAAGTACTGAAGCTGTTTGAAGCCTCACGCGTGCAAAAATGCCCTCGTCCGATGACACTCGACACCACGGCTGTTTTTTGTTGTTGTTGTTGGAAAAAGAATAGTTTTGTTAAGTGAATTGCTTTGAGCCAAAGAAATCACCGCACCGTAATTTCTACTGTCCACAAAAGAGACAAGCGAGATTGTAACTCGGAAACCTTTCAGGTATTCCGAGTAATAATTGTTGCACCGGTGTGAGAAATAATTTTGAACATTTCAACGCAACTGGAAGCGCAAAAACAAAGCACAGATGATTTCAACGATGGCATTTTCCCTGGACTCTCAACAGAAAAATGTGTCCAAAAGGCTGAAAAGGTGCAGCGACCTTTCATATGAATTTCTTCTGCAGTCATGACAATGTGAGTTGTTGAAGGATGAAAAACAGGATTGAGTTTCATACACTAGTAAATACCTTCGACTGCGTTTCAAACTCCATCCAAACAGCTTCAGTACTTACGGAGTTCGATGAAAATCCGGATTTATAACATGCGGTGGGGCAACCAAAGCGATGGGAGCTGTGTTTAAGGTTTCAGTGTGGAACTTTTAATATCGTTCGCCGATTTAGAAACTCGAACATGACCCCAGGCAGGTATTTGGGGACGAGTCTGGGATTTGTTTTGCTCTGCCCAACTACGGGTACACTTGCGTAGGTTTGCGCTCACCGTATGGAGGCTCAGTGAACCGTTGACCAGCCGTGTCAAAATTGGTTGTTAGCGAGCCTCGAAGGAGTTTGAAAATTTGAATATTTTTCGCAGTTTCTCAGCAATGGATACTCGCTGGACCTTGAAACTTGGTCAAGGAGAAGTAAATTTATCCGTGTAGCCATCGCCGGAGTTTGAGGGTGACTGATGCCGGAGAAGTGTGAATTTTTTCGGCGAGATCTGAGGTAAGTTAGAAATGAGTTGCCAGCCTTTCCTTTATTTAGGGAAGAGTGACGACTCGGGAATTTGAGAAGTCGCTTAAATCGCATTCAATCAGGCAAAAAACCACACAAAAAGCAAGAAATTCACCATGACAATAAAGTACGGCTTTTTTATTGAGAACTTTTGCGGGTAAATATCTTTTTCAGTCTGTTATCGAGATTCCCATACAAATCCTTATAATTGTTTACCTTCCGACTCTGGGCCGCCTGTGGTTTCATAAGTATAAAACATAAAAATGGATTGCTTTAAAATCAGAAAAGAACCAATTCACCGTTGCTGTTGAGAAACGTGTATGCCAGGCAAAACAAGTTGCATCTCGGCAGCCTGAAAGTTAAGAAATAATTTAAACAACCTTGCAGTCAGAAATGTAATTCTCAAAAACTTCAAAATTTTTCGCAATGATCCCGAAACTCAACACATCTTTTCTCTACCACCACTTATTTCATTCAAACGCGACAAAAACATAGGCAACTTTCTAGTTAGGAGCGCTTTCAAGTCAGACACTGAACGTTAACTGACAAAATAATTTGCCTGTGTTTAAATTAACAAATACACCAATACATCACTAACGTTTTATGTTTAACCGGAGAATTAAGGAAGCAGATGTTCGAAGGTGTAATAGCTGTTGAGATTTATTCCTCAGTCATCGAGTTCTATGAGTACAAAACTTAAAAATGGTTTGCTTTAAAATCAGAAAAGAACCAATTCACCGTTGCTGTTGAGAAAAGTGTATGCCAGGCAAAACAATTTGCGTCTCGGCAGCCTGAAAGTTAAGAAGTAATTTGCCTGTGTTTAAATTAACAAATACACCAATACATCACTAACGTTTTATGCTTAACCGGAGAATTAGGGAAGCAGATGTTCGAAGGTGTAATAGCTGTTGAGTTTTATTCCTCAGTTATCGAGTTCCATAAGTATAAAACTTAAAAATGGTTTGCTTTAAAATCAGAAAAGAACCAATTCACCGTTGCTGTTGAGAAAAGTGTATGCCAGGCAAAACAAGTTGCATCTCGGTAGCCTGAAAGTTAAGAAATAATTTGCCTGTGTTTAAATTAACAAATACACCAATACATCACTAACGTTTCATGTTTAACCGGAGAATTGGGGAGGCAGACGTTCGAAGGTGTAATAGCTGTTGAGTTTTATTCCTCAGTTATCGAGTTCCATAAGTATAAAACTTAAAAATGGTTTGCTTTAAAATCAGAAAAGAACCAATTCACCGTTGCTGTTGAGAAAAGTGTATGCCAGGCAAAACAAGTTATATCTCGGCAGCCTGAAAGTTAAGAAATAATTTGCCTGTGTTTAAATTAACAAATACACCAATACATCACTAACGCGTTTCATGTTTAACCGGAGAATTAGGGAAGCAGATAGCTGTTGAGTTTTATTGCTCAGTTATCAAGTTCCATAAGTATAATAAAAATTAAAAATGGTTTGCTTTAAAATCAGAAAAAAACCAATTCACCGTTCAGGGCCGTAGCCAGAAAAAAAATATGACTGAGGCAATGTCCGTGGTTAAATTATCCTCGGAAGTATTTTAAGTGTTTATGATGAGCACGTATTAAAGACAACACTGGTATCACGCTTTATTTTAAATTTTCACGAAAAAATGACCGAGGCAAGTGCCTCGGTTTGCCTCATACTGGCTACGGCCCTGCCGTTGCTGTTGAGAAAAGTGTATGCCAGGCAAAACAAGTTGCATCTCGGTAGCCTGACAGTTAAGAAATAATTTGCCTGTGTTTAAATTAACAAATACACCAATACATCGCTCACTAACGTTTCTTGTTTAACCGAAGAATTAAGGAAGCAGATGTTCGAAGGTGTAATAGCTGTTGAGTTTTGTTCCTCAGTCATCGAGTTCCATAAGTATAAAACTTAAAAATGGATTGCTTTAAAATCAGAAAAGAACCAATTCACCGTTGCTGTTGAGAAAAGTGTATGCCGGGCAAAACAAGTTGCATCTCGGTAGCCTGAAAGTTAAGATATAATTTGCCTGTGTTTAAATTAATTTGAAATAAAGGGAATAAAAAATAATTTTCCAGTTTTTAATTGCATGATGCTGGCCGTTGTAAACCGTGTTTTAGAAAATGTTTCAGATTGATTTACTGTGCCTCTGGACTATTTTGACACATCACTCAAAATTAATTTAAAGTAATTTGAGTAATTTGTCGTCATTAAAACTTTATGACGAAGTCGGCCCAACAAATGTGTCGAGATTAACACCTCGCTCTCCCTTTTTCTCTCGCTCTGCCTTTTTAGTGTGAGTCTACCACTTTAGCTTTAACCACTCAATTTTGCTCTTTATTTACTCAAGGTCGCCCACAACCTCGTTCCCAGGGTCTCTCATCTTATGGAAAAGTAAGAGGAGTATAATTGACTGAGAACAGTAAAGGCACCTGCCAAGTTCACCACTGACGACCGCGGCGAACAGCCTGAGATTTTTTTTTGGAAGATGTTTAACCATTCTAACTTCACTATGACCAAAAATGATCACTACTCATCCAAGGCTGGTCATAACATTGACCGCTACAAGTACTTCACTTACAACGAAACTGTTGTGCTCATAAACTGCTCTCTGAACGTACCGTTAATGGTCATCGGCATCGCTGGAAATTCGTTGGTCTTGTTGGCCATATATACAACACCCTCGCTACGTTCAACAGCGTCCGTCCTTTTCCTCGGCAGTCTAGCTGTGTCAGACCTTCTAGTTGGGCTTGTCGTCCAACCAGTCTACGTCGCAAGTGGATTTGTTCGAAATCACTTTCTCGACAGTGTATCCTCCGTGCTTTCCTTTGCAACATGTGGTACCTCATTGCTATCCATAACAGCTGTGAGTGTAGACAGATTCTTAGCTCTTCACTATCACATGAGATACCCAACACTAGTGACTTGCCAGCGAGCCAAGCTTGTTCTAGCTGTTTTGTGGCTAGCAATATTTTTATTATCTGGGATATATTTTTGGAACGTGCTTGCCTACTTTCTTCTGATATCCATTGGAGTGAGTTTGTGTCTCATAATTTCCATCGGCTCCTATACCAGAATATACCGAATTGTTCAGCATCAACGAAGAAAAATTATCCATCAACGACAGGCCGTAAGCCTTCAAACTATTGATGCGCCAAACATGTTCTTCTTAAAAAAGAGTGCATTCAATTCTTTTCTATTTTTCATCGTCATGGTGATTTTTTATCTTCCAATGTGCCTCTCCATGTCTCTCTACGTTACAACTAAAAAATGGGAACCAGCTTGGAGTCTTGCCACAACAGCAGTTTTTATGAATTCGTCTGTAAACCCATTTCTTTACTGCTGGCGGCTGAAAGAACTCAGAACAGCAGTGTCAAAAATAATAAAGAAAATGTATTGTAAGAAGTAACCGCGAAGAGAAGTTGGCTTTTAGGTGGTGGTCTATAGCCTTTGCACCTTGGTCTGGTACAAAGATCACTGCAGTAGTGTAGCAGCTCCAGTAACGTGCTACTGTTTGGTATTGTAAGCAGCTTCTATCGTTTTTTAAGTCCTTGGTCTTTTGTTTTTTGGCTAGGGTAACGAGCCTATCACATTATACATTACAAGAGCTGCTATTGAGCGTTTTCCAACACAAAATCATCTTATTTGTACAGACATAAAATGAAACAGTTCTTTCCCCTGGAAATTTGTCGCAGGAAAAAAAAAAGGAATAACTTCAAGCGTTTTCCTACATCATTTTCTCGGAAATGAAGGCAATTTATCGCTGTGTTGCAAACACAGTATTTGCTTCGGTTACCATCAATCCAACCATGTTCTGCTAATGAAATTCTGTGCAGTTCCATGAAGCGAGAAAACCTTTCCAATTTTGTATCAACTGAAACATACTCTGTGGTATATATACTCGCTATTTTGTTTGGTGAAGATGCTTTTACTGTTCCACTCCTTTCGGCGAAAAATTTCCACCGGTTGGGAACGTTCATTGGCCAAATGTAGGTACTTTTTTTAAACTACGTGTGTAAATAAACTAAGATATAATTCAATGTACTGAAACTCGCCTCTGTTGTGTTAAATTGATTATCTGGAAGCTTGAAGAAGCCGATATCGCACAGACAACTTGTCTCACAACTCTATCGGTAATTTTGGTTGTACAAAATTTCTAACTTTGCGAATCAAGTTTCTCAACAGGTATTTCAACGGGCAGCGTTTCTTGTAACTGAACTTGTCTTGTTTCGTTCTTGCATGATGATTAAGTGAGGTATATGAAACATTTTCTCTGACTGATGTCACAACCGAATATCAATCACAGTCCAGTCTTTTAAGCTAGGCTCCAGTGAAAACAATTAAAAGCACGGCCGCGCACACTAACACGTGCACCAGCCCCACGGTCTGGTCTGTACCTTAATTAAGCATGCGCAAAGCAATTTCACCTGGGCAGCGACCTTTTTTCGACATTGTTTGACATAGCCGTCGGACTTCATGCGCCAGCTCAAAACTATGCGCATGCGTAACCTTGTTTAAAATTGTTTAGGCTCCAGACCCCATAATTATGGAATTGATCCTCCGAGTGAATGTAGTCCTGGGGATGACCATTTTCATACTTAATTTTGCATTTGGCTGAACGATACGGATATCGCCAAAATATAATTCATAACATGCATCGCGAATTATTTAACGGCTTCTCCGGCCGCCACGCCTAGAAAAAGGCTGAGGTCCCATCCTCACTAATGCTTTTTCAAAAGGAGGTAGTCGTTTTCATCTGGGCGAAAACGAAGCAAGATATTTTAATCCACAACTTTTGTCAACAATGTTTCCCACGCTTTTCAAGTCATCGTTTTCAACGATCCACACTACAGGAAGAGCGTTTCCAAAATTCTCCCCTTTGTCCACGGTTGCTTGCTTCAAAACTCTCCTTTGCATACCGTTTTCGTCAGCGTTTTGGACCATTGTAGTGTGGATGATTGGCGAAAACACATCAAAAGGTATGCGTTTTCAAACAAAAACGCATTGGTGTGGATGGGGCCTTAGATTATAGATAATTTGCATTGCATTTATGTAAAGCAGCAAACTGCAGGCTGCTACTTGTTATAAAATTATGAAAATTATGTTATTCTTACTTGAGTGTCTCACTTAAGAGAAGTTGTTCGATATTTGTAGATAACGAAACGTTAACGCAGAAGTAGCCTGAGCGGGTATTGCTGGCGCGGAGAATGGGGAGGGCTCTACCCATTCTCCGCGCGGCTTTGCCGCCGTAAATTTGTACATTTGCCTCTAGCAGGGAGGAAAGAGATATGTATAAGCGCCCTGGCCTCTAGCGCCAACAATACCGTCATATTGCAACTGATGAAGGCTTAAGCACCAGCCGAAACGTCTTGCACGAAACGTCAAAAAAACTAGTCAGTGTCAAACCATTTATACTAGCTTTGATAACGTCCTCTCAGCAGCAGCTGGTTGTCCTTTACAACTTGATTTGTCAATTGCAACAACAGCAAGCTATGATCATGCACTTAACGCATAGTGCTGCCGTTGCAAGACATTTTCATATCTCGAGAAGGAGGAACACACGTGGGCTTGGAGAGCGATTATGGCGAAAACCAGACGACGCAGCAACGCAACCAGCAACGCCAGACGAAATTGTTGACCTTTGGCAGCTGAATACCGTGAAAACCCGGCCGCCGCCATCTTTGTTTTTTTGTCCCTAGTACCAGGAACTTTCGGGCGAAGGCAGTTTACATGGTGCTAGGATCTTCCTAGCACTAGGGCCAAGTGCGACCTCTTGCATGTAAACTGAATACAGAAAACATATGGCGCTAGGATGATCCGCCTTCTAGGATCTTCTTAGTGCTAGGATCTTCCTACCTCCATGTAAACAGCCCCTAATTAAGCTATTAGACGACTTGTATTTTTTATTTTATTTTTTAGTCTTCGAAAGTTTGCCCAAAAAGTCTGCCAATGTTGAAGATTCACTGTGACGATTATCATGATGCAATTACTCATTGTTGATCTGTTTTATTCTGGCTATAGAATACCATCTTTTAATTGAAATGTTTAAAAAATATAAATCCCCTGTGACATTTCTCTCCCTAATCTTTTTAAAGGCCTTTGACAGGTATTCTTCTGAAATTCTTGAAATCGTCTCAGTATTTCTGGAAAGATTAGTCAGTGAAGGATGATAGATACCAGTAGTTGGTAACTCGTTTCTGTGAGAAATTTTCTGCATGTTTTAGCTTGCGTCGAATTTACCCGTGATCTCTCGGAATGGCTTTCTTGCATACATTAGTGAGGCGTCAAAGATGTCCATGTTAAAAAAAACTGAATAGTTTCAGTGAATCTATTGAAGCCTCGCCGAGCGATAGAGCGACATTCAAAAAAATCTTCGCTATTCAGACTTTCTACAGGAAGACACAAACATGACGTTTTACAGCGTTATCACATCTTTCTTGAGGCACCTCCTTAAGTCAAGTGGAGGGGATAATTTTCCCACCGGTAACCTGAAAAAAATACAATCGAGTAATTAACAGAAACAAGCTTTTTCAGCTGAAAAATAATACAGTTTTTGTTGAGTGAACCTGCGATGTTTCTATTTGCGAAGCCATTGGTTTGAAGAAGACCACCTGTTTCTCTAGCTGTGATTGGCTGATGTTTGTTGACAAACTGATATCGAATACCTGTCACATGACATTCGTCCGTCATGCTCTCCATAAAGTTATAAACATTGGTTAATCGCTTCGAACTTTTGCCGTATTTTTTCGTCGATGATTCGAGTTAATACTATTTTCTTTTTGGGATGAGCACATGACATACTTCTGGCCTAAAATAAGAAGTTGACTTGATATCTTGGCGCAAGAAAATGATATTTCTCGCGCCACAGATTTTTTTATGGCCGATCGAGCACAATCTTGTACAGCTGATAAGAGACGCGATCAAGCGATTTTAGCTTCAGTGGAAAGCTACAATAGCAAGTGGAAAAGATGACGATTCGTTAAGGACAAAGACGAGGATTATGGACGCGAACGATGAAAATTGTGCGCGAAATTTTGTTGGGAATCCTTTGCTGGAAAAAAATGCCGGGGTTTCCCCTGGTATCGACGATCCTGTACCAACCACCGCGAATTTTATCAACGACCCTGGTGGCATTGAGAATCAACCTTCATCTAACAAAGCCTTTTCAACGGATTCATACACGCTCAGTGGGCTTTTGAAGCGCCTTTTAAGTTGTTTAAGACCGGTATGGACGATATTAGGCAAGGCTTCGAAGGAACAAAGATCAGACGCTTGGGTCATCCCCTTCGATGAAATATCAGAGCTGGAGTGGTTAGGTTCAGGAGCGCAAGGCGCCGTATTTCTCGGGCAATATGGCGGTCAACAAGTCGCAGTAAAGAAGGTTCGCCGGGAGACAGACACGGACATCAGACATTTGAGAAACCTTAATCACCCGAATATAGTGAAGTTCAAGTACGAACGAAACATTCACTTTTTTTCCATTTTTTTAAAATTTTTACTTGTGGCCAGCAAGGCTGATTAACATCAATAACAGATTTGATTTGCTTTGATTCTTGCTGATGGTATGTGAAAAGTTAAGATCTTTGTTAGATTTGATGCCACAAAATCACCTGGGAAAATATTCCACAATCATATAAGTGAATTAAGTGAATTAAGGTAGGTGTTTATACCTTTTCTGTGACCTGGCAGTAAATTCTTATTGGATATCCGTCAAAAACGCATGAATTTCTTTTAAGTGAAGGAGGAAAGAGTGGAATAGTTAATAAAAATCTTGGGATGGGTCATCATAAATGGGATTCAAGGTTGCCCCCCTCCCCCAAGCATTTAAATGATGATATTGAAGATTATGATGACGCTGCTGCTGCTAATGATGATGATGGTGCAGAGGGGGAGGAGAGGGACAATGATGATAAAAAGTTTTGAAATTTTAAATACAATGGACACTGAATTGGTATTATATATATATAAGTCTTGTGTTCATTTTCAAATCCTATGATGATAATAGTAATAATAATAATAATAATAATAATAATAATTATTATTATTATTATTATTATAATTATAATAATAATAACAATAATATTGTCATAGATGATGTTCTAGAGGTTCTTCAGACAGGATAGTTTTTAACCTAAATGTTTAAAATGCCAAGAAAAGCAGTTGAAGATAATTTCGTTTGGGATTACTGATATATATAACATATGCAATTTTCTTTTCTGCATTTGCATGACGCACTGAATTTTCTCTTTCATGCAAGCTAGCTAATCTTTCACAGCCCTAAACAAATACATAGAAACAGCGATGCTCAACAAATAACCTTTTTTACCTCAGAGGGATTTGCAACCAGTCCCCAGTTCATTGCATTATTATGGAGTTCTGCCCAAATGGCCAGCTGTATGAGGTCTTGCGGAATGGTCGCCAAATAACCCCCTCTCTGTTGGTGAAATGGTCCACGCAGATTGCCGATGGAATGCATTACCTCCATGTCCACAAAATTATTCACAGGGATTTAAAGTCGCCTAAGTAAGTCACCTTTTTATATGTTGATGAAAGTGTTTTTTTAATCACTGTTTGAGTATGATGAGTTATCAATCAGCAGTTTTCAAGTCATTCTTTTACCAACAGAGACAGTTAACCCAACCGTAATTACTGATCCTAATCTTAGGCATCAACAGCAAGTCATGTATTTTTGGGTATGAGCTAGGTGTACGATTTTGAGTTGTTTCAAAATTGTTTTAGCAAGTCATGTGATCTTTGAGCTGCAATCTTTGACTGACATAGGTGGGGATGGGATTTGAGAATAAGTAGGAGTACCCAGAAAGTAATAAGAGAACAAAGAGTTTTATCTTTTAGTGGAACATGGAGATGAATTGAAAGTGAATAGGTCAACTGGTGTAGGGTGCATTAAGACAATTTTAGTAAATAGAAATAAGAAAGGTTTGGGTCCTATTTCATTGCCTAAGCTACCTTCCTAATAGTACATATGACGTCTAACATCTATTGCAAGCAGTAAGGCATCATTTAATTCCCAAATGTGGCTCAAACTTTACAAAATAACCAAGGGACTTAAAATACTGTAATAAGTCACTTAGTCCCTGTGCTTATGCAGTCTTTTACATCATTCGCACTTGTCAGAAAACACAGTTAAAAGATGCCTAATATACCATATTGCAATTTAGCTACTGGACATAAAATTAGTGGTAGGTAATTATTATCTCCACTTCTGTATCCCTGCATGCTCCCACAGTATACCACAACTCAAGGCATTTCTTGTTGGTAACCCATGCAGGTAATTACCTGAGCCCAACAGGGCTTAAATGGGTGGACAGAATTAAAAAACCCCCTTTTTCTGTTGGTCATGGATGACAATATCTCAATATTATTAAACCCTTCTCTGTGTTCTATGACTTAGTTAATTTTTTTATTCTGCTTTACATAGTGTCCTTGTTGGTTCACGTGACATTCTCAAGATTTCGGATTTTGGCACCTGCAAAGAGTTTAGTGAGAAGAGTGCCAAAATGACGTTTGCTGGAACTGTTGCCTGGATGGCTCCTGAGGTGATCAGAAATGAGCCCTGCTCAGAAAAGGTTGATGTTTGGTAAGCTGCTTCTTTTGCCACTTAAATGGCCCATTTCAATGAGGTCACAGGTGCGCAAGCTATAACTCCTTTAAGGGCAAATCACCCTTCCCACCCCACCTCCTCCAGTCATACATGCCACATGTGAGGTGAAGTTTCTAGAACAAAGTGGAAACACTAATTATCAACTTCTGGGTGTTTTGCATGCTGTAAATTAACAGGCAAGAATACACGAGTAAGAAAGAGTTTAGAACAAAGTTAATACTGTTGGTTTTATGTCATGACAGCATGCTTTAAGCTCTCTCACCTTACAAAATATTTGTGTCGGAGCCGATAACATTTTTGACTTCTTTGTTTATTTTGCTTACCTGCTGTGTTTGTCAATTCTGCAGGTGTAAGCTCTCTCACCTTACAAAATATTTGTGTCGGAGCAGATGACATCTTTACTTCTTTGTTTATTTTTGCTTACCTGCTATGTTTGTCAATTCTGCAGGTCTTTTGGAGTACTTTTATGGGAGCTTCTTACTGGAGAGATGCCTTACAGGGTAAAGTGTTTGATGTGCATTTTGTGATAATGAGGGCGACAACAACAAATGATGATGATGATGATGATGATGATGATGAGATTATAGGGATGATAATAACAGTGATAATGACGATAATAAAAATAATGATGGCCTATTGCTTGAATCCTACGTAAAACCCTTTTTTCATATCATGCAGGATGTTGACTCTTCTGCAATAATTTGGGGTGTTGGAAGCAACAGTCTGCATCTTCCAGTTCCAACGACGTGTCCAGAGGGCTTTAAACTTCTTATGAAAATCTGCTGGTAAAGAAAAAGTGTTTTTATGCACTGTTAAGTTGCTTGGCATTCAATGCTTCATTCTTTCAGTATGTTGGCAATGGTACTCTATGGAGAAGCTTCAATTTAATGTCAATGGTATTTTTTTACTATCCAAAGCTAGTAAATTTATTCAATTTTTTTTTTTACAAAATTAAGTACTGAAGGCATCACCTTGCATAAAACGAAAGCTACGGTCCGCTAGCTGTTCACGTTTTATTCATCATGGTCTTGATTTTGATTTACTCCAGGAACGGCAAACCGAAGAACCGTCCGTCTTTCCAACAAGTGCTTCTCCACGTAGAGATAGCCGCTGGCGATGTGCTTAAAACACCGGAAAAAGTCTACCTTAATCAGCAGGTGTGGAAACGAAATAGTTGGTCGTGAATTGGCCCACTTCCGGCCACGGAAGCTTAAGCCTAATAGAGGGATTGAGTAATTGACTGCTGTCAATATTTTGCCCAATCAGTGCACGACAGACGCTGAGAATAAAATGGACCAATCATAACGCACAGCAAATGTAATGCAGCGTGCGTTAAGGGCGGGAAAATTTGTGCAAAAAAAGCGAATTTTTTTTTGTTTTTTCTCTGATTGAATGAAAACATGGCGCGAGATATTCAGCCAATTACAAGTCACACAAAAACCAAAGAGATTAAATTCGGCTTTGAAGAGTGGTTTAATAGACCAACTCGTCTAACTCTTTGAGAATAAAACGCTTTGTTCCAAATATTTCCGTATCATTTGAATGTGAATGCTACATTATAAAGCAAATACAATATACAAAGAATCTTAACCCCGGGAGATTTGAATTGGGTACAACATTAGTTGGCCGATTTGGTCTATTAACTGAGAGATTTATGGTTTTCGTCGTGTTCTCTACTTTCTCGAATCCTATAATACACCTTGTTTACCCCCAAAAATTTTACATAATCTTTGTTTGCAATTCTCTTGGGAGATAAAGATGTCTCAAGAGATATCGAAAACAGTGCCCAGGCAATTTTTTTGGGGATAAACAAGGTGTATTATGAGACTTGAAAGAGTAGAGAATTCGACGAAAACCGCGGCGAAAATGCGACGACTCTCTTAATAGACCAATAATGTCTCAGGACTCATATTCTTATCAATCGTTTCAAGTCCTGGGGCCGGTTGCTCGAAGCCTAGTTAGCGCTAACCGTTGGTTAAGAGGTATCAAAACCAATAGGTTTCCAAGGTATTTGACGCTGGTTAGCGCTAACCATGCTTCGAGAAACCCAGGCCTGGGCTATAAAATGGGGACATTAAAATCTACGACTGCCACGCCAACGAAAATGTCACCTCAAAATAGGACTTTGCAGATCGTCTTTCGCGATTTTCCGTCTCGTTCATGTTGTAGAATGCGGGCGAATTATCCTAAAAAAAATTTTACGAGCGTTTTTTGAGAGTTAATAACATACATGAAAAAATACTGCATTCTGATTGGCTAAGAGAAATGCATTTTTTAGGTAACATAGTGCACAAAAGAGGAAGAGGTAATTCAGTGCAAAAAGAATTAATAAACAAAGCAGTCTGATTGGTCATTGAGCAAACAAGGTCACTAATAGCCAATCAAATGCTAGCCCTGCATCGTGCAATGATTGCGTGATTGCATGATACGCGTGCGTTACTCAGCTTACTCGGATCGCGAATCTTTTCATGTGTATCATTAACAAGTAGTCACGTGCTTTTTCTCGTACAGTTTGGAATAAATAAACCCTACGGACTCGTGCAATTTTGCTTGTCTTTGAAAAATTTACTCGTTCTTATTTATTCCAAATTGCGCTTAAAATCATGTGATTACCTATACTAAAAATATAGATTGAAAGTATCACAATGGTATACTACCTACTTTCACATGCACAACTTTAGCTCATTAACTCTGCAGCCCTTAACTTTGTAAAATTCTGTTTTTACAGATAACGTGGCGGGGAGAAATCAAGGAAGAGTTTGAGAAGATGAAAAACAAAAGCAGCTCTCACATACAGAATCTACATCAACTGCATCAGCTCGACGAGGAACTGATTAGGAGGCGAAAAGAGGAACTGAGGTATGTATTGATCATTTTGTTAGCATACGGCGGTTTTGAGCCGCACGTCAGAAGACGAAAACAAAATGGTAACCCAGAGTTCAAAAAATTTCATTCCCGTCGGAATGAAAAAAAACAAGTATACTATTTTTTATAAATTTCTTGTGGAATCGAGATGCACTTTTTTTCCTTTCAAAAGGTTTCGTATCAGTATTTTTTATGTATGTTCGTTTTCATCGTGATACGCCCATGTGTTTCTGAACTTCAATCTAACTTCATGCTTTGATCAGGCAGACATTGTGATTAAATGGTTAGGTCTACAGTTTCCAAGGTGTTCTTGATGAAATTGTCAAGAAATATGACAAATGTCTCACCAATATAATTTTTCGGGCACTGTTCTTGGATTGCTTCTAACGTCACAGTGGCCATGTTGGTGAAAAGCGAAAAATTCTTTTGGGAATTTTACTCTACTATTATGCATAACTTGAGCTACTTTTTTCTGTTGTTTCGGTACCAACATAGCCGTCTTATCACGTGAGTGCAATCAAAGAATTGAAGTTACGGCTCTTTGAATAGATGATTTTGTTTTCAATGTTACTCGGAGATACTTGGAAAAAATCTGAGTTCTCCCACTTCTGCACGGACCAACGACCTTCTGATTGCTAGTTCGGATACTCTCCGACTGAGCTATGGAAGTCTCGCGAGAGCCGTCTAATTAGGTGTTAGATGACGGCTGCCTGCTTTTTCCCCTTCAAATTATGGCTCGAATTGTCCACTTTCGGGAAATAAGCTCAACTGGAAAAAACTTGGGCCGTAAATTACAGTTCAGCATTTGAACGTGGTCATGCAGTAAGAAGTAGTTCTTGATTTTTTCAGGCATGCGCGTGACATAAGGGTTCACTACGAGCGAAAGCTGGAAAGAGCCAATAGTTTGTACCAAGAGCTGAACGAATGTATGCAACACTTGGAAGCCAGAGAGAAGGAACTTTTCAGGTGAGCCAAACGGAGGTGTACAATAATAATAATAATAATAATAATAATAGTAATAATAATAATAATAACAATAATAATAATAATAATAATAATAATAATAATAATAATAATAATAACAACAACAACAATACTACTACTACTACATGTACTACTACTACATGTACTACTACTACTACTACTACTACTACTACTACTACTACTACTACTACTACTACTACTACTACTAATAATAATAATAATAATAAAACAAAATTAACTTAACAGTAAGTGACCCAAGTTTTAAGCCTTGATTTAAAAAAGACACTTGTTTATTTTAACTGGAATTTTCCTATTTAATGGTACGCCATTACTAACTTGAAAATCCTGAGAGAGCTAGATCGAGGAGAAGATGACGTCAAAGACTCAATAGTTTAAGAATGCAATGCGTGTTTACGCGGCTGAATTATTATGCAGCACGGGAGTTTCGGGCTTTCAGACTTTTAAACTCGAGTTTTGCATATGAAATAAGCTGCGTTTACACGCTGAAATTTTTGCAAGTGAGTAAATGACGTCAATATCCCCTAGATCCAACTCTCTGAGGTCCCGTCGGCCAGTTTGGAACGTGAGTAATGGTGGACTGTGAAGTCAAAACCTTACGCTCAAGGTAAACAACCTTTGGATAAAAATCAAAGCTCAAAATTTTGCCAGTTAAGTGTTAAGCAATCACACTTTCGAATCTGAAGGAAAAAGGAAGTGATTTTTTGACCATAGTATCACTTTAAGCATTGGAATCGAAGATAACGGGAGGCGATGGAATATTGATATAAGTTTACATGAAGGAAAAAGGCTTCCCAGTAGGTGGTTGGATTCCCTAAGGAACGTGTGACACCAGATTTCTCGCTGCGTCGAGAACTTGAGTCCACACTCGAATTTGAAAAAGAAAAGAATGTAGAATTTAAGTAAAGTGATGACTCCAATTTGCATAAGTCTTTCAAGCGAGATCTAACCCCTTGTCGAATTTCAGCGAGGTGCTTAACGACCTGCCAGCTTATCCCATAAGGGAGTGATTTCGCTACAGCTAAGGACAGACGAGGCGAAGTGAAAAAAAAAACATTGATCTTTATGCTTTGCTTTTCCTTTGCCTCAGGCGAGAACGTCAACTCAAAGATGCGAATAGCAAAAAGCGGCTACTAAAACCGGAGCTAAAGGCTCGCACTGCAGTTGTTGGTAAAGTGTTGAACAATCAGGCATATTCTACAAAACAGACGTTTTCTAGCTGGTGAGTGGGTGTACGAAACAAAAAAATCAAATTCTCTTTGAAGGGTAAAAAGGCGAAACGTACGTTATTCACTGACCTCAGTCAGTGTCTTGCTTTTGCATTTTCTTATTGGCCAAATGCTCTCACGTCATTTTTCGAACCAATAGGATGAAAGACCAAACCAATGGCGACCTGTTTGGACGTTTTTAATTTCCCGCGCTTAAGTGCTGGCTGCATGTTCAATTTATCGAGTTCTGATTGGTTGATTTCGTATTCTGCCTTTGTTACACTCAGGTCAAAGTGAGTTCTTTAGTTTACGTTTAGAGAGTATAAATTTTCGATTGTCATTTTAAGGCGCAATTGGCTGGAATAAATACTATTTTTTAAACAGGTTTCCATCTAACTTCATTTTTCTTTTTTTTGTCTTTTACGGGATAGATCTCCTTGCTTTCTTAGTAGACTTCCAAAATAGCTTCGAAGACGCTAGTTAGAGGCATAGATCTATATCTGATATGACGTTACTATCTGCGCATGCTCTGCGACAATGAAATACTGAGAAAACAGCAATGCGTTACACTAGCTCCGTCATTGAACGAATGATATCTGATTTTGTAAGCTTTGCATAAATTAAGCGGACCCTTCAAACGCGGAATTGACTGAGAAGAGAAAAGGCAAAATATGTTAAGGTGCTGAGATTTAACTTTCGCGAAACAAAATATTCAGTGGTGAGGGAAAGCTGATATGCTGTCTTTGTATCTGTTTGTTTTATTTCAGTCCTAACACCTCAAGCAGTTCCGGTAGCCCCACAGAGCGTTGTAGCTCGCCTTTCGGTATTGACAGCGAAGAGCAATATCCACAAAACTACATGAGAAAAATGAAACGGAGCCGGAGCTTTCTCAGCAAATCAAAGCGCCGAAAATCTCCAGGGACACCCAAAGCAGGCCCTCAGATGGCACACGAATATAAGGACCTCACTTCCGGGCACATTAAACCTTCCCGTTCCTATGACGACCTTAATAAAGGCGATTCACTGGAGGGCCGTTCATGTGGACACACAGACGAAAAGGCGTCGTATAGTTGTACGGACAGCGAACACGATTTACCTGCTTTTAAGCGTCCCTCGGTAGAACGTCCCTTCACCATGGGGTCCCCTGTTTGCATTCCAGGAAGGAAAGCAAAACGGAGAAAGCGATGGAACTCTAATTCGGAAAGCTCGTCTGAGAGTAAGCATACATATTTACGCGACATTTCATCGGATGAAATGTCCGATCTTGAACCGCAGTTTATTCCAAATTTGGCGAACGACTCGTTGGAGTACACTGACGACGAGCCTTTTAAAAATGTCGCGCTTAAATTCTCTAAATCTTATCCAGAAGAAATAGTGAATTTTAGTCGACAGTAATCTTGAAGCTTCGATGGCGCTTTCCCACCGTTAGAGAAACAATTTCGCGTATTGCTAACGTTGTTTTGCGTTCGCCCTGTGGTCAACCTTAGAGGCCTTAAAAAAAGTTCATAATCTTCAAGAAGCGGGTTCATCAATCACGGTAACAAGCACTTTCTTTGTTGGCGACGTGAGCTGCGGCCCATAACAAGAAGTGCCATTTAAGGTCCATGTCACGGAATTTTATGGGCCCCTGCACGAAAAAATTTAACCTGGTGTGGCACGTGCAGTTCGTGCATTGGCTTCGAGATGCGCGCATTTTTTTTAGATAGACAGCCCAAATGTGGCTGTGCGCATGCGTCAGGTACTGGCCAGACGGCAGGCCACATTATGGTATTTTTCCAGAGAAGCCTCTTAAATTAATGCGCTATCTTGACGATTAGTCAAGCCAAGCAGCTAATTGATAAAACGAAGGGACTTTTGTTTTAATTACTTATTCCGGGAATTGTACTCGAATGATGTGTGTTCCGAGTCACGGAGGAGAACATTCATGCATACATTACATTAGTCTTATTACTTTTGTTCTTGTGAGGATAAGGTGTTATTAAAATGTAATTTATTATAAATAATATTTATTTCGCTGCTGGACAGAGCTTTACAAGAAGGTTTAATGCATTTGCCTGTCTGAATAGACGCTAAGGAGAACACACGTGCGTACATCAGTCATGTCACTCTTGTTCTTGTGACAATAAAGTGTTATTAAAATGTCATTTATTATAAATAATATTTATTTCGCTGCTGGACAGAACTTTACGAGAAGGTTTGATGTATGTCTATCTGAATAGACGCTATGTACAAATGTATTATTTTCTGGGTTAAAAAATACTGTATTTATGAACGAAAATAATTAAAATATGTCATAAAATGTTATTTTGCCGCTGGGCAGTGACCGTTGGTACAGGTAAAGCAAGATGGCCCATTAGGCCGGAGCTTATCCCGCTTTCTGTAGCATGAAGCAACTAGGAGTATTTCTACTCCCCCCTGGATGGGATGCTAGTCCATCGCAGGGTTACCCCCGGCATTAAATTCGCCGGTACCCATTTGTACACCTGGGTGGAGAATAGCACCGTGAGAGTAAAGTGTCTTGCCCAAGAACACAACACAATTTCCCCGGCCAGGGCCCGAACCCGGACCACTCGATCCGGAGTCGAGCGTACTAACCATGAGGCCACCTCGCATCCCACTGGCCGTTGGTACAAGCCATGCGTAAAGGCCGTGATTTAACTATTAATTGCCCTTTTAATTTCACGGTTAGTTTTTCTCATTTGCATTACAATGTAGTCTAACGTGGGTGCGAGGCAATTTCGGATTAAAACTACAAAATAGCCCGAAATTGCCTCACATACATGCTAGATTACATTGTAATGAAAATGAGAAAAACTAACCGTGAAAAGGGCTATTCGCAACCTCTCTAGTACGACAGGCCGCGATTCTTTTAGTCAGCACAGAGAGCCTGTTGTAAAGCCTCCGCAGTTGGATTGGGAGTCCATTTTGTATCGTTGGCAACCGCGATGGTTTTAAATTTCTGAGAATCCGCGGAAGAGCCGAAAGTCCATAATTGGTGCAGTTTCCTTCTTGACAGAAAGAGGCGCCTGTAGCTTCAACGAACAAGAATGCTAACTTTAAAAGGCGAGTAGTTATGATCAAAAATTTGAAGTAGCAACAAACAAAAAAAGAGGAAGCAAAGCGAAAACTATACTTGACATTGCATAATCTTGAAATATATGCCCAAATGCCGAGGTAGTGGAAGTTTCCTTATTGTTTGGCAAGCGGGTTGGGACAAGATACTATTTCCTCTTGTCGTTATCTCAGTGCTGACGCCATTTTGTGGATATCACAGTAACTTGATGACGTAAACTCCCTCGGGAGCCTTGTCCTTTGAGGGACTTATGTCTCTTGAGTCTAAAGCCGTGTTCACACTAGGTCTCGATTATGATCGAATTATAATCGAATTAAACATTGAATGGGTTCACATCAACTAATCACAGCGCTTGATTATGATTGGATTATAATAATTTCAAACAACCTCAAGGGGGTTGTTCGAATTAATTACAGTGCGTAATTGAACAGAATGGCGAACACGTGGTGGTATATGAGCAAACGAAACTTCTAATCGTTATTTGGTGTCTTCTATTTTCGGAAGCTATCCTTGGTTCTCTTCTCGCCTCAAGCATGGTGACGATAATCATGGCAGCCACGCGGTACGGCGCCATTTTGTCTCACACTGCGAGGTCACCCTGCCTATTGTATTTGAATTTTCGCAGATGTGAACAGAACCACAATTAAATAAAATTGAATGGAGTATGATAGCCTGAATCATACTTCAGTTGGTCATAATCAACGTTGAGTGTGAACACGGCTTTAGACAAAGTCACCCTCGGAGTTTTGGTTCAAAATGGGTTGTGTGATTAGTGAGCCGTTTCAATTTTGGCCGTGAAGGCTTTAAAAATGGCGATGGCGTTACGTTACTCGCTGGAGAGAAGCTTCCTTAAATAAGGCGTTTAATTAAACGACGCTAATCTTTACGTGTGGTAGGCGCGCGTTCGAGCCTTGTTTGGCAAAATCTGTTTTTCCTGCTTATAAATATTCAGACGTCTGAACCCTCTTCATCCATGGCCGAGCGCCTGCTTTTCTCAGGCTTCTCGCGTCTTTTTTCGCCCTTATTGGACAGAAAGTGGTAAGGCTGATGATAATCGGAAAACAGCATCGCCTTCTCTTTCATCAGTAGCTTGTCATCTTCTTCTTCGTCTTCGCGTCCTTCTTCTTGAGCTCGCCTTGCTTTTTCCTGAAGAATAGAAATACTAGAGCGGTTTTCAACTGAGTGTCGAAAGAAATTGGCGAATTGCTTTCGTTTTGCATTACGTCACTCAGTGATTGGTTCAAAGTTCTCGCGCCATTTTTTCAACCAATCAGAAGTGAAGCCAAAACCAATCGTGGCTTGCGCGTAAACATTTTCCCACGCTTTGTGTCGGCTACGCGTGTAATTGCTTCGAATTTTGATTGGTTTGGTAGATTGTCTCCGCTCTTTTTATTGACCAAAGTAAATTATTTTGGTTTTGGTTTTACGATACTCGATTGAAACTCGCTCTATTTGAACTGCAAAGAGATTTACCATCTCATATCCAACGCGCGCTCATGGAATAATTGTTAACCATTAATCTCCGAGCATTTTGCAACTCCACTAGGCCATTTAACAGTTGTTTGCTCAGTGACCTAGCCTATGAATGGCTGCGAGGCTGCCGGTGACCTTGTATTGATACAGACCTCACTGCTTTTATCATGTAAATTGTGCTGTTGTAATTCTAATTAGTCTACATTAACATTAGTGAGAAAAGCACAAAGGTTTGTATCAAAACAGGTCACTGGCAGCCTCGTTTCCATTCTTAGGACAGGTAACCTAGCTACAACTATAAAATAGTCTCTTTATAATTTAGCAAATTGGGGTTAAATATTCATATTCATTGTCTCAGAAATGCCTCTCATTTGTAGTGCCGACGAAGAACGTTGCTTGAAAATCGAAATTTGTGCCGTGATGAAAAACCTGATAATGAGTGAAAATGTTTTGTAAATAGATACTTGTTTGATTTTTGGCTTAATTATTTTGTCCATATTTTAGATTACAGACAGTATCCTTTAGATCTTTGTTGGTTGTAAGTTTTACCGTTTGTTTAAAATGTTTTCAAAAAAGACCAGCGTTAGGTAATTAATTAATGAAATTTTGTTTGATACCTCTTTATCTTGAGCCATTTTCCGTCTTCTGGCGGCTATCATCTCGTCGAATTGACTCGAATGACTCGAACCTGGGCTGGAAGCTCCGTCACTCTACCGAAAGCATTAAAACAAGATGGCGTTGATGAACCCAATAAGTTAAAGTCTTAATCAGACTTCGCCTAATCACAGACTATCCGAAGAAACAGTAAAGACTATTTTCCAATGAGACCCGTAGCCTGCAAGGGCTACGGGTCAATAGCCCATGAGGCGAAGCCGAATGGGCTATTGACCTATGGCCCTTGAGGGCGAAAAGTCTAATTGTTTTAGTATCACCCCACTAGTCGGACAGAAAAGGCAATAATACTCAAGGACTATTACTAATAGTCCTCTAGTAGCGTTGCCAATCAAACTGCAGGATTTGCATTAGTCCACTAGTTAGGTGATAATAATTTCCAATACCCATAACGCAATACTTTTTGGAGGTTTCTTTGGATAAAAGCAATACAAGTTAATTACTCTTGGGACTGTATCACGCTTCGGTGAACCGGATATTCATTGTTTTAATGCAAATACCCCCCCCCCCCCCCCCCAATAAAACTGTATTATCGGATTAATTTTGCGAGAATAGCGAATTAAACCCTTCCAAAGTTCCCGAACATTCTCCCCCAAGGCTAACGCCCCAGACCATTCCGACGACAGGCTGGAACTAGCCAAATCATTCACAGGAAGGAATTCAGACCTAACTTTGTTCCCAGTGTCTTTAAATATTCCCGCGATGGGGAATTGAAAGATCTCAGGAACGAACTTGTCTAAATCAAATTGTCCTATACGTCATGCAGGTTCTCTGTCAGTGTTTAGTTGCCTTGGCAACTGGCACCCTCTAATAAACGAAAAGAAAACAGTTTTCATCTGCTAATTATTTTTATCCGAGCACAAACAGAGTATAGGATCAATGATGTCTGATCCCTTTTCATTTTAATTTTTTTTGTCTTCCCGTCGCATTTTTCTATAAAATAAAGAGGACCAACCTTGCTGCTGCTTGATCTAGATGCTTTAGCTGTAGGCCGAGAAAAGGATCTGGATCTTCTCAAAGCTATTTAAAACATAAAAAAAAGTTTGAATGAAGAAGCGAAACGAAATATCTGTTCTCTGAATTAAATATTTTTATAACATCTGGCATTCAACTAAAAGTGGACGCATAATAGACTACTTCGTCGATACGGTGGCCATTTCGAATTATGTTGTTCCAGTAGTTAGTATGGGATGTCCAAGGGGCAAATACAAATACATATTAATTTGTCCCCTGAGCATCCCATAATATCTTTTTAAACGATAAAAATCAAAATGGCTGCCGATGAATCGTCAAAGTAGTTTATTTTATTCTTGGACAGTTGTTCCGTTCACGTTTTTCAGCAAATCTTCCAAAACGTATGTGCTTTGGCACAGGAGCTGCGTTTAAACAATGCTCCGTATTTAGTCGCGCGAGGAAGAAAAGTATTTTTGCCTTTTAGTGAGTTAAATACCTCTAGACCGTGGCCGAGATGAAGCGGACTCATCTTCGTTTCTTCTTTTCTTTCTGGGAAAGGAATCAATAAAAACAATTGAAGGACCATAAATCCCAGCTGCTGAAACAAGGATTACTGAGATCGTTTTTTTTTTTTTAATGTATGGCCCCGCATGAGTAAAGAACAACTTAAAGTGAAGGTGTGCGAAATTGGAAGCGAGGTGAGATTCCGAAGAGGATGTCGTGAAGAGTCGGAGGGCGAGGGTATCACGGAAATTTCGTCGTGTCATATGAGTTAAGAAAAGTAAATTGGACAACGAGGAAACTGATGTTTTGCACCTTGGCGGCGAAAACGGGAGAACCATAAACCGTGACCCCAATCTCTTTATGGTGAATGTCATTGTAAAGTGAGTGGCGTCGAGACACAGAGACAACAGATTTATCGGATATGGGCTCCCCTGTTTTGGCCGTCATTGCCAAAGTAGTGATGCAAGATGTGAAACAAACGGCTCTGGTTTCTTAATGATGTGGTTTAACTTGATTTCATTTGATTTGGTTTACAGTCTCCCTGATTAGCGTATCATTGTCCTCGGCTTTTAAGAAACGGTCCAGATAAGAACGATAGCAACAACGGCAACGAACATGTTGGAATTCAATTGGTATGCAAAAAGGTGATAACTTTTCTATTATCTGTACTTACTTCTGATTGGCTTAAACAGCAAAAGTTAACAAAACTTCATAAAAGCAGTATTATATTCATTCTTACTTTCCAACCATCTTCCATCTTTCATCTGGTCTCAGTTTAAATGAATTCCACAGAAATCGTATGTGGGGAACATGTAAAATTGTAAACGTTTCTTGGCTTTTGTTTTCAACTCTTGTGATTGGTCAAAATCTTTTAACTCAAAAAAACACCCTTTCAAAGTTGGCTGTAAATGAATTTTATTGCGTTAACTGCCTTCCTGTAGGTTTATGCATTCTCTGTGTAAAAATGATAACATTCCTATGTGGGGAAAGCCCCGTTGCCGCATAACGAAGGAAATTGCTATCCACCTTACACGGATCATTACTTAAGTACTTTTTGTTAATAAAGTTCATATTTTCTGATGCGCATTTAGGAATTGATTGTTACATACGGCATATTACCTCCAATAGAAGAGCAGGATTATCAAGAGTAAGATCACCAGCAAAACAGCAAGTATTGCGAAGATTATGCCTGTCCAACTGCGGCCATTACTTGTTCCAGGAGAAGGCACAGCAGTTGAAGGGTGTGGCATGGACCCGACGCCCTGAAACGGAAACATTCAGTTGGATCTTAAGTACACACGAGTATATTTGCACCAATTATTAAAACATGCCGTTAATAATTCGGAGGTGTCATGAGAAAGGCTCGCTCCTCAAAGCCCCTGAAACTTGCCTTGTCTTACCACGCAGAACGAAATTTAAGAAGGCAGTTTAGATGATATATGAAGTTTGGCTTATCGGAACTCTATTAAAAAACTGCTGTAAAAACTGTCGAACTTACCTTAGCCTTACTGGTGTCAGCAAGTACAGCAAAGTCTGTCATGTGATTACATTCGCAGATGGTATGGGTAGCATTTGAACCAGTCATCTTGCAGCCTTTTGGAGACCACTCGCCTCCTTTACTACCTGGACTGAAACAAAGACGAACACCATACAGTAGTATGACCGTGCTGTCACACTTATAAAAGTTAAAATGAGATAATTCTTAAGTGCTACTATGATCAAAAAATCACTTCTCTTTTTTCTGCTTTTGTTTGTTTGCTTAACACCTGACTGGCAAAATTGTGATCTTTGACTTTTATCCGAAGGTTGTTCACTTTGAGTGTAAGTTTTGGACAAGTTCCGTCATCACTCACCTTCAAAACTGACCGATTGGACTACAGAAGGTTGGATCTGAGGAAAAATGACGTCATATACTCACTGGCTTAAGATTTCAGAGTGTAAATGCAGCTTCTTATTTATGCAAAACACGAGTTTAAATGTACGAAAGCCCGAAACTCCCGTGGTGCATATTAATTCAGCTGCGTACACAGGCATTGCATTCTTAAACTAGTGAGTCTGACGTCATTTTCTCTTCGATCCAGCTCTCTCAAGATTTTAAAGTTAGTAATGGCGGACCATTAAATAGGAAAATTCCACTTAAAATAAACAGGTGTCTTTTTTAAATGAAGGCTCAAACATTTTAAAGGCAAGTTCAAGAGTCCCATAGGTCAAACTCTTATTTACAGATTAAGTCTAAGCGCCCATTTTACTGATTAGGTCCAAACTTTTGCTTCCCTCATTAGCACAAAACTAATTTAGAATGGTTAGTTTTAGAGTTATGGTTAGTGTGTATACCCATGAGACCCTTTAAACCCAAGTTATCTGGTATACTCAAAAAGTCATTTCCGAGTTCATGTCTGCCTCCTCTTCAAAGCGAGTCTAAGTGCGAAGTTTTTCTTATGAAATTAGTATGTAATGTAGAACTAATTACCTGTTCTTCTTTATGTAACAATATTTTCTCTCTTGCTCTCATAAAGAAAGCTTACCTTGTCTTTGGAGTCCATGCTACGCATTGCTGGTCAAACTTGATCAAACTCGACTAAAATTAGGGGCAAAAGACAAATGTATATGTAACCTATCTGGGTTGCAGATTTGGGACCAAAAAGAAAGCAGCTTTTTCTTTGTCAGTGGAGTCGGTCGCCACAATTACAGTAGCGAACTGGCGTAAAAGAGTTATTTATGAACGATTTCTCTACTGCCAACTTCCATCGTGCTAAAAGCATATTTTCCTCAGCAATGTTTTCGGCATGCGAATTCAGACGTGTCGCATACTCCGCACATATTCAATTTCACATAGACAACGATTCATAAAGCTTTTTTTTTTTCATCAAAATTTGAATGCAGATACTTGTGATTCTTACTTACGTTTAAGACGGCCATGACGAGTTTCACAGGAGGGTTAAGCTCACCCTTCAAGGCTGGGTTCACTGTGCTCGATAACACAGCACTGTTCAGGACCACACCACTGGGAAAGCAAACAATGGAAAAAAACTTGAGCCGATAGACTTCACATAAGAAAAGGAACTGCGTCGTTGCTCAAACATTTATTTGTCGCTCTTTCTGTGGAACGCACAACTCCGAAATTGGCCGCTTTCGTCGTTCATTTTCTTCTCTAGAGAAACGTATTTCGGCATTTTTGAGAAAGCGATAAATAAGGAGTTTAATTCAGCAAGGACAACGGCACCGCCGACGACGACATCACTCCAAAATATGGAGCGTTTTCACTCACATGACCTGCGGCCATATTGGATTAATGAAACAAAAGAAAGTACTTGCATAATGAGAAAAGGAAAGGAACTTTATTCAAGTGTCAAGTCGTTCTAGCGCTGGAGCACTAATTGGGGACACTCTGAGCTGAAATTAAAAAAGAACGCAACCCAGTCAAATGTTGGTTTTTGAGTGGAAGGGAAACCGGAGTTCCCGGAGAAAACCTCTCGGAGCAGAGTAGAGAACCAAAAAACTCAACCCACATATGACGCCGAGTCTGGGAATCGAACCCGGGTCACATTAGTGGGGGCGCGTGCTCTCACTACTGCGCCATCCCTGCACGCCACACCTAGAGTTCAATTGCCGGAGGATTGGTTTGGTACACCATCATGGCTGCTATTTGTTTGTTTTGGAACACCAATTGCAACATGGCCGCCGCTATGTCATCAGTGTGAAAACACTCTATAACTTTGCATTGCGCTATCATAACAATTTCGCGATTATTCCATCTTTTCTGCGTTGTACAAAATGCGTTCCGACGAACAGCACGTTTGACCGTTTTTCCTTTTTTTAACCAATGATATTCTTTTTTTCTGACGTTGCTACCGTAACCCTCGTCGTTGCTTAAACTCCCTTAGGCTAATAATGCGACTGAGGTTGCGTCGGGGATACTGGTAAGTTTTGTTTTAATTTGCACTACGGAACTGTTTTCGTGGAACATTCCAAAAAAGTTTACATCCATTGAAAACGAATTTTTTTGGTTCCGAATTGGCCAAAGCGAAAGATACCACAATACTCTCTGTTTGTCCACGCCAAATTTTGCATATGCATTGGAGTTCGACATCTAATGTATATCTATATAACGGTGTTTTTAAAGACTAAGTAAAAAACATCAATCTGGGAATAAATCAGTGTTTGAAACGATCAGTGTAAAACGCAGACTGCAGACCGGGGGTAAAATGCAGACTGAGGTTATAATTTAACTGTTGAAAAAGCCCAAACCCATTAGAAATGCTAACCTAAGGTGCCTTGGGTGCCTTAGGTTAGCATTAGGTTAGCATTTCTAATGGGTTTGGGCTTTTTCAACAGTTAAATTATAACCTCAGTCTGCATTTTACCCCCGGTCTGCAGTCTGCGTTTTACACTGACCGGTGTTTGAAATCGTTGTGAAACAATTTATGGATGTTGGACTCTTGTCAAAGGATGATACGATCGTGGCACATATACGAAACATAGAGTTATCTTTTATGGAGTGTGAGAACAAACAATAATCTATCATGACAAAGGCAGAGAATCCTCGTAGTTTCCGAAATATCCTTTTGCCTCTTCGAAGCCTGAGTAAATGCCAAAATGATGCCTAGTTATCTCTTCATGTCGCCGTTTTATCAAAGAGTGAATGGTTCGAATAGTACCTGTCATGTCCCAGTGGTAGGAGCTGAGGAATCGTTTTGAAGCGAGATGTCAGGAGATGAACGTTCACACTTTTCCCTGGAAATAGAATCGGAAAAGACGATAAATGGAGCGTCTTACATAAGCTCAAGTGGCTCTGTTGTTGCGGCCAGGAAGGAAATCAAAATTTATGCAAAACTTCCCTTCGCGTAAAAAGCACAGCGGCTCGTCAAACCAGTGCACAGAAGAGTAAAAATTCAACTTAAGACACTCGAGATGTTGTAGATTTATTTGGTTCGCACAGAGAGAGACATGAAGACTATTTTTACTTTAAGTTTACTTTTCCAACTGAAGGACACCACTGTACCCACCTAACGCCGCAGACTCAAAGATACTCGGTGTCATGGTAACAGAATCGTGCCCAGCACTCCAGTTTGATACTACTGGGTCGGAGTAGTTCGGAAAGGACATGGGTCGAGTAGGATCCGAAACGTCAGCACCAATGGATTTTGCTACAAAAACTGAAAATAAAGGTTAAACGTTAAAATGATAAATTCTCATTGATTTTGTTAGAGGGTCTTATAAACGATGACAGCTAAGGCAACGCCAAGAAATACTAGACCCCCCACGTATCCGGTTGGTTTCGAAATCGTAGACTTCTTCCCCCGTTAATGTTTTTGCCTCCCTTTCACACGAATGCCGCGTTTTCGGGAACCGACAACGAAGATGTTTGAAAACGCTCTCCAGACTGTAGATTCTTGAAAACAGAGGTTTATCGCATAACGATAAACAATAACATCAGAGACTCGTGATACCATCGAGAGCTAATGCGCTATATGTGAAAGTTAACATTTTCGAAATCGTTATTGCGCATTCGTCTGGTCGGGCAAATACGATTCAAAAACGCCACCTACCTCAAAGGTTTATTTTCAAGTGACGTGGGTGCTTTCCAGTGACGTCGCGGTTGTCTTTTCTAAAATTCCCTAATAGGTGCTTTTTTTAATATTGTCACTGAACGGCAGCGCATATTGTTGCTGACACGCTTGTGGTGTTTTTCGCGATCGGCCTATTTTGAAATTACTCGCCCGATTACTCCTTGAATTTTACTCTACTCAGTCCTATTACCATCATTAATCAGTCTTCTATTAAGTCTAGCCTTCCTTTTGGACGAAAATATTAACTGCTCATCACTTACGAATATTTTTTGTCAAAAGTGGTTTGGCAATAGGGACCCTGTATGATGCGTTCATGACGAAGTATTGAACTGTACCAACAAGGTCCAGCACTACTGGTCCGATCTTGGAGTCTTTGGGCTGCATAGAAATCAACAAAATAAAGTTACAAAAAATGTAAACTTGCCATAGAGTTTAAGCAAGAAAGACCCCTACATGGAAGACAACAACACAAAAAATAGATACGATGAACAAAAACAATGGCTTGCACGCCCCGCGTGCATTTTGCAGTGCACGTGAGTTTCACATTGCGCATGCGTTTTACATTGTAGTGAATTTCTTCGCCTGACGACGTGAAATGACCAATTTTCAAGTTATCTGGAGGACGTGCACTGCGCTCTCGACGATTTTTCTTTTAAGTTTCCCTCATAGGTTAAATTTCTGAAAAGCAGCAACTCAATTCAGTTTCGTAATGAACAACTTAAAATAGTCACGACGCGTGATTTGTAGGTAGGAGAAGTGATGTTTTGGAAGTTCTTAAGGGCCCACACACGGATTTTTCGCTAGTTGCTAAGGAAGTGAAATGTTACTTCCAGTAACGACGTCATCATATCGTGAGCTGACACGCAAAAGCAAAAACGCAAGCAAAAGTCACCGCATGAACTGTTGTTTGCATCGAAGGTTTTCCCTCGCCCTTCCTCACGCTCAATCTCAGTTGGTTAGAGCGTCGCACCGGAATCGCGAGGTCACGGGTTCAAACCCCATTGAAGTGCTGAATTTTTCAGGCTTCTCTACGCAATTGTAAAAATTGCGTTCACAACTGCGAAGATCATAGCTTCACTTGATCTATTGTTTTCGTTTACCAACATTTTAGCGTTGACTTGCTAATTTTAATAAAAACAAAAGAATATTTAAATGGCGGCCATTTGGAATAAGGTGTATGCACGTCGGTTGAACGTGGCCGTGCAATAGACCGTTTTCGAATTCTCACGGCTGGACTGGATCTAGCATGAAATGGAGGCTTATGCGGGCAACCCCTTTCAAACGCACATTAATTTGCCCGCATTAGCCTCCATTTCATGCTAGATCCAGTCCAACCGTTAGAATACGAAACTGGCCTATTGTCTCTATGGTGGACACCTGAAAAATTCAGGTGGCTCCAACGTGACTCAAATCCATCACCTCTGCGATGCCGGTGCAATGCTCTACCAACTGAGCCATGAAGCAACTCAGTTGGAAGCAGGCAATTTAAGAGACAATTGCTTAAATTGTCTACCTAAGTGCCATGATCACTTTTCCATTTCGTTTATGCCACGCACTTTTTTAGCTTCAAAATATACACATTTCTTTCATTCAAGATTGAATACTAAGTGAATATATTCTTCAATCGCTTCATCGTTAACTTGAAAACACGATAACACGTTTTCAAGACTCCCTAATACGTTAAATGAGCAAAAACAATAGCTCTGCACGCCCTGCACGTGCATTTTGCATTTTGGTACATTTTTTTGCCGTCCTCGTCCTTACAAAAGGGAACTTAAGCAACGACAACGGCGACGGCAACGAGAACGTCACGAATTTGCATATTTAGTGGGTAAAAACAATAGCTTTGCACGCCCTGCACGTGCGTTTTTCACTTTTGTCCATTTCGTTGCCGTCGTCGGCAAAACAACAACGTGAATTTGCCAAGTTTTTGGTTTTATGAAGAACGTCAGCACTTGAGGATAACTCTCCTTAAATGGAGTGCCGTTCCGACTGGTGTCATCTTTGAGGAAATACCACACCCTTGTCATATTAAAAACGTTGAAATAGTCACGAAGCGATTAAAATGACGCAAATTTATATTTTGAGATGACGTTCTCGTTGCCGTCTCCGTTGTCGTTGCTTAAAGGCCGGTTTACACGGTACGATTTGTCGGCCCGATCTGTCGGCCCGACAGTGTCGGGGCGCGAATCGTACGTGTATTTTGACACCCGATCTTAAGGCCGATTCGTGAAAACGAAATCGGCCCGATTCAGAAAATCTGTTGCAGTGCAACAGATTTTTGTCGAGTCGGGCCGACACTTTCAAAGAAGCCGACATGTCAATCAAATTTTTGAGAAAAGAGCATGCGTACCAAACAGAAGCAATCAAAATGGCGGACATGAAGACTCTGAAGAGGCCAAAGTCGCGCAGTTTCCAAGAGAAAGAAATCTCCCTGCTGATAGCGGAATGGATTAAATATCCGTGTCTATATGACAAGGGGAATAAAGAGTATCATGGCAAGAACAAAAGAGAGATTGCGAGAACGCATGTAGCCAAATCACTGAACGAACAACTTGGATATGACATAAGTTGGTGAAAAGCCCCGGCTTCGGCCCAATGCCAATTTTTCACCCAAGCACATCGTGTTTTCCTTCTTCCTCTCTTTTTGATTCTTGATAATGCTGCAGCAAGTAACAGTAATGACGTTGTTGCTGCTGCTGTTGATGAATAAAGCGACCAAAAACCGTTGTGCTCGTCAGCCATTTTGTATTCGCCGTAGCATTCACTACGCATGCGGAGTAAAACACCGCTTTAAAAAAGAACGAGGGCTACTAGACATTCTTCACGTCGGGACTGACGTCGGGCCTTAAGATCGGGTGTCAAAATACACGTAAGATTCGCGTCCCGACACTGTCGGGCCGACAGATCGGGGCGACAAATCGTAGCGTGTAAACCGGCCTTAAAGGCGCTGTTACACTGTGCAATTCTTCGTGCAACTTGTCTCGTAACGACATGCGAAACGAGTTGCACGAATCATTACCCGATGTAACATACCTCGCAACGGACAAAAACGCTGCGAAACCAGTTGCAGAAACGTTAACCGTTGCGGAACGTAGAATTTTAAGCATTGCGCATTGTAAAATCTGTCCTCCAACTTGTGTCGCCATGGTCTGCGGCACTAGCCAATGAAAATGTCCCATGAAACGTTGCTCAGTGTAACACCCATAAAGCAACTTGCTTCGTAATGTGACAACGTTTGTAGAAATGGCGTTGCGAGAAAAGTTGCACGAAAAATTGCACAGTGTAACAGCGCCTTAAGCTCCCTAAAGACGTGAATTGACCAAATTTGAGGTTGTGTAGAGGACGTGAGCACCTAATGAAACATTTTAATTTTTTTCCCAAACAACCACACCGTTCATCGTGTCGTTGTGCTTGTGTATGCTCCCCAATCACTCGTGTAGCCGCGGCTCAACGAAGAACAATATGAGAATAACTGGAACTCACTGTCTTTTTTTGAGACTCATCCCAGTCCCAATTGCTGCTATCTTCCAGAACATTGATCCCTCTCTTATAAAGTGCCTTGGCGTGCTAGAAGGTGTAAATATAGGGCATAATAGAGTTACATAATAAGGAGTTTAAGCAATGACAACGGCGAATGGATTTCTTTGCCGTCGTCTGCAAAACAACAACGTGAAATAGCCAAATTTGAGGTTTTTCGACGAACGTCAGCACTTGAGGATAAATTTTCATTTTCTCCCCTAAATTAAACCCCGTTCCGACCAGTGTCACTTTTGAGGAACTATCACACCCTTGTCACATTAAAAAGGTTGAAATAGTCACGACGCCATTACACCAACGTGAATTTATATTTTGAAATGACGTTCTCGTTGCCGTCGCCGTCATCGTTGCTTAAGCTCCCTCATATGTTTGGACTACTATCCCTTGAGAAAAACACCTATTCATAGATCTAAAAGTCGTCAGTTAAAATCAAGGAGAAAGAAGAACCTGTATCAAAACTTTTCAGGACTCCCAGGATCAATCAGTACGTAAATATTCTCCTCTCAATTCAAATACACTGTCAGATAGACAAGTATTAAGAATGAAAATTATTATCAGCTTAAGGGGTATGGTCCCGGTATAAATTAACACCAAATTCTCTTGACCATCCAAAGAAGAAATCCAGTAGTTACGAGAAGGAACTTTTAGATCAATGAGAGTGAAAGGGTTTTAAGCACGTGGTTCTTACGCCAGCTCACATAAACGAAATCAGTGACGTAACAGAATATCGATCAACTAGATTGATTAGTCACTGAACGTCGTTTATCCAGGCTTTCTCGGTTACCCATGGTAGTGACGTAACCGAGGCGGAATAGCCAACGAACGCGCGGCTTTATTTTTTACGCTCGCTTCAAGCACGTGACCTGAGACGATGAGGGCGCATAAAACAAAGAGGCATTGGGACTAAGAAAACAACATATTACATTTTCTCCATCGAAGCCACAGTTACGATTTCTATGTTTACGTTTTTTTTTTCACATCAAGTTTTAGAGCCTTCATTTATGGTCATACCTTTTGCGCATTTCTCCATTCTTGTTTATTCTTGAGATCCAACAGGTGGCTGCTAGAATTCACAAAAAGCTGTCGAACAAAAAGAAGAGACGAATGGCAAATAATTATTTCATCAAAACAAAATATAGCTTACTCTGAAAACGGCGCGCATGGACTTCGCCTGTGCATGCGCATATAGGGGAACTTTGCCACATTATCATAACGCGATACTGAATAAGCCAGTTCGGAGTTTCAAGAAACGAATTTGCGCGTCGGGATAAAGGCAAGTATCTAATTGTCTTTTTTTGTTTTGTTAAATAGCTGCAAAAATTTGCATTAGAAGTCTTTTGACTTTTTTTAAATACATGCTTGCTTTTATCCCGACGCGACGCGCGCACGTTTTTTGAAACTCTGAACTCGCTTATATTGAAAATCCATTGCATAGTGAGGTATCTTTAAAGAATTAAACCCGATATACCAGATAATCTCTGAGCAATGATGCTTTGAAAATTCGAAAATTTACAAAGAATGTATGGGATCATAAGCACCTATGTCACGCAAGAATTTGTTCAGTTTTTGTCACGCAAGCATTTGTTCAGTTTTTGACTGCTAATAATTGAAATTACAGATTTATTTAAGATTAACGAGATATTTTACCTTTTCAAGAGCATGATGACTCGTATGTTAATAAAACAATATGTAAACAATGACGTCATCAAAGATTCCCTTATACGGTATTTGTTATGAAGCGTGGCCGAAAGTCCATAGGAAGAGCGTCACACGATGAAAAAAACATGATCGTGCTGCACGTGTGGCACGCATTTTTGTACATTGTTCTTCTTTACTCGTCATGCAATCAACAAAACGAATTTCAGTTAAGGTTTTGACAAGATGGAATGATCGTAAAATACTTAGGATAGCTCAAGCTCATATTTTGAAGTGATGTTTTCGTCCGCGTATCCGTCCAGCTTCTCCCTGTTTTGATGGACACTTCTTTTTAAACTAATTTTCCCTTGAAGATTTCAGTTCCGAACAGACCCTCCCTGGTCTTTTTTACCTTACGCTTTCACGATTTTCGCGTCGACGTTCACCGCTGCCCTAGGCCTGCAATAAACGTACGAAGAAAAAGTCTAGTTTGATGGATGCACTTACCTTCAATTCAGTTTCTGTAATAGCCGAGACACTCGTATGAACAAATTTCTGCAAGAACTTTAACACGCCAACAGAAAGCAAGATATCTCCACCAAACATTGGTACAACGTGAGTTTCGTTCCTTTTTGATGAAGGAGACGTCGAGTCCTTCAGCTTTTTAGCTGTAAGCACGGGTTTTTTATTAATTGAGCCATTCGCTCTATGTACAGAAGCGACAGCCTTTTTCTTCGGTGGCGTATTTAGTACCTTGTGAAGTGGTTTGAGTTCTTTGCTGGGTATTATTTTTTCCTTGATTTCTGTACTTTGACCCAGCGTTCGACTCGTGGGATCAGTTTCAATCGTTGCCTTGGTAGAGGCCAACACCCTCCGTGGTGTACTTTGAGTAGGCAACGCTAAAGTGGGTTTCGGAATTGGATTTACAAAGGACGGCCATCGCTCAACTGGCGCAGGATGTCCACCTGGAAAAATTCCCGGTTCCGTCCCGTATCTCAAGTTTTGAACTTGAATTGGCTGTTGCTCCGCCGGTGAAAGCACCATCCCGCGGGATTGAACGTAGGGTGACCGCTGATAACCAGCAGAAAAAGGGTTCGGGTTTTGCGGCAAGTAATTCCTTTGTCCTTGGAAATTTGAACTTGGTATCAGACCTCGATTAGCAAGGTTGTTATAGCGTGGGAGGAGCTCGGGCGCATTGTACAAGAAGGTATTTTGCCGTCGCTTCATGCCTTTGAGAGCAACATCGCGTTTCCTTCTCCTGATATTAAGTTGTTCGCTTGGATAATTTTGCCGAGGATACCCTCGGGCCCAGGCGTTTGGGTAAACAGCTCGATGACCCTGCCAGGCTTGGTTGCCTGGAAATCTGTAGGGGTAGGATCTGTAAGGATAAGGACGAAGTCGTCGATTCGGAACCTGATTCGGAGTTCGATAAACGTTACGAATCGGTGATATATTCAATGTTCTTCCAATTTGACTCGGTCCAGCCATAGCTCTACTCGATGAAGCACCATTCTGGATTCGAGACCTCGGATTAAATTCGGTTATGCCCCACGCTTTTGGTCTCTGCAAGGGCGGCGCTTGAGTGGGTACCCTGTTGCTATCTTGAAAGGGAACGCTCGATTCCGTAACAGGCATACCAACTTGCGATGCAGCCTGGGCTCTTGGAGTTGATAAAACATGACCATCCGTTATCGGATGATTCAAAGTAGTGATTCTCAAAGCATTCGTGATGTTTAATGCCGTTTTCTTTGTTTTTGAATCCGAAAACCAAACAGGACTATGATCCTCGACCTTTTGCGTCGTACCCGTGGGAATAGTTTCGGGGCTTGCCCTGGGAATTTCCGTAACCGGAAGAAAATTATCTTTCTCTTTCTTGCCCAGTTTGGAGAGTTTTTTCGCAAGGGTAGAATTGCCACGTGGCCTTGAACCTTTGCTGCTCTTCTTTGCCGCTCTGATATTCTTATGTTGATCTGCAAGCGAAGGAATCATCTCCTTGTCTCGATAGGTATCACTGAAAACCAGTTTCTCAAGACGAGTTATGATCTGCGTTGCTGTTACTTTGGCAAACGGAAGTTTTTTCGCTGCTCTGTCGGCGAGATCTTTGCTCTGTGAAATGAAGGAGCGCAAGACGCAATGTTTAAGTCGTTTTCAATAACTGACAAGTGACGAAAGCTATGTCATGATTCATTTCATTAGTTTTGCATTACTTCGCTCAATGATTGGCTTGCAAACGTCACCCCCTATTCTTAGCCAATCAGATACAAAAGCAAAATAACACGTGATTTTCTCGTGCACGTTTTCCCGCGCTTCAACTCGACTGCATTCATATTGTATTTCTGCTATGATTGGCCAAAATTCCTTACTTTGTCTCTTGTCTTACGTCACCCAAATCAAAATCGCTTCAAAACCAGAATAGCAATATTTTCCGATGGAAAAAAAAAACGTCGTCTTACCTCTTGGTGAAGTATTTGATACGCATGGGAGACGCATTCACTGAAGTTTGGATCCTGCCAAGTTGCATTTTGAGTTTCATTTCCAGCACAAAATCTGCTGGACTTCCCTGTCAAAATAAACATGAACCATTATAGTTCACCTTTGCTCCATCAAGGACCCACCCACCTGTTTTATTTTGTTCTCTGACAATGTAAATAGGATTGGCAAAGGGATTTGTATTCCATCCATGTGTTACGAATTTTCTCTTTTGGACAAATTTTCAATTGTTGGATCTTTACTGTGCTTCGAGAGAGGTCAAGTGTACGGACAATATCGTTATAGGACACCAATTAGAAAGCTAGCATGCACTATCTATTCTGTATTTCTTTATTAAAGAAACCTCTGATACACTGTCCACGACGAGGAACTAATTTGATTTTCCTGCGCGTGTTTCGAAAACGCTGTAGCAAGCCCCACTTTAAACTAACAGCACGGGAATGGCCGATTATATTACGAAGACTACTCGATTTGTGCGGCCCCTTATCGAAGGTTTAATAGTTCTAAAAAATTATCGTCTACTGCCCCGTCTCTCCTAGCCTGCGAACGCAGACGCATTTCCGGCGGAAATACGTCTGCGTTCGCAGGCTACGTCTCTCCTCGTCAAGGCTTATTCTTGGTTTTCACATGACGTCATGGCCGTCATGTTGGTGTCCCCCAACAAAGAAACGGCGGCCATGTTGGTACCCCGACCCAATCCTCCGGAAATTGAACGCTATTAATATGCCAAGGTTTTCTTTCGTTTTCTTTGAAAAAACATGGCTGTTGATCACGTGAGTGAAAACCAAGAATAAGCTTTTTCCCATTCTCTCATTTTAGAATCTACGTTAATTGGTGTTTTAATTTTGTATTAGAGCGGTTTTCAATTGAGTGTCGAAAGTAATTAGATAATTACTTTGATTTATGATTACTTCACTCAGTGATTGGTTCAAATTTTTCACGCTGAGTTTTCCAACCAATCAGAAGTGAAACCAATACCAATCGTCGCTCGCGCGTGCACATTTTCCCGCGCTTTGTGTCGGCTACATGTAATTACTTCGAGTTTTGATTGGTTTACTGGATTGTCTCCGTCCTTTTTGATTGGCCAAAGTAATTACTTTGGTTTTGGTTTTACGACACTCAATTGAAACTCGCTCTATTACAAAAAAACAATAGTAATTGGATGAATACCTTGCGCCTTTCTGGGGCATATTCGACTATCGGTTGTGTTGAACATTGCCAGCTTCCAATTGATATCGTAATCATGCTCCGGACCGCACACCAAATTTGAACCTTTAGAAAATAACAGAGTATAATTTTGATACGGATTCGAAACCGCACGTTCCAAATTAAACATTTCCTAGTGCCATTAACAAGGAACATATGCTACGTTTTGCAATATTTGAGACTTGTCACACAAGATGTCACATAAGATGAAAATTTCTGGAATTGCTTACACATTCCGTTTATTATTGCGAAAGAAAAGCGTCACAATTGTGGCCAAATAACCCCACACTGGTTATCATCAAATAATGTCTCGTCAATCTCTTTAGCAAACTAATGCGACGTCATGCAGAGCTCCGAGTTCCGGATCAGTAGTTTAACCGGGAGTCGAGATAAAACACAAATGTATAGAGAACAATCGAGAGCATGTCCACTAAAGGGCTTATTAACCTACTTGGCTCACCAAACTGCAAGTCTAACAAGTTATGTTCTTTCAAGCAATGACACCGAGTAACGACGTCTCACTGGTTCCGAAGCAGAAACTCTGCGAATTATTTCTTCCACAAGGCATCAAATTTTAGCATTAGTGGTTGCCGGTGGTTAAAAAAATCGACTTTACTGCATGCCTATGCGCATATTTCGAAGCTGGCAAGAGGTCGTTACTCCCGGTGCTAATCAAAAATCAACGAGAAGGCGTGCGCATGTTTTCAGAACGACTTACCGCTGGACGTTACAAAGCGAAAGCCAGCTTCGCTTAATTTAAAACTAATTGGGATTCCATCGATGGAAGATTTCAACAGACCAGCTTTGACTGTAGCTATCAGCGGCTTCAGCACATCTGATACCAGCGTTTTTGGTTTTGCTGTTAATTTCAATTCAGCAACTACTGGGCTAGACCTGGTTAAGACAAAAAAAATATGATTAAAAAGTGACGAAACAATGATAAAAGCTGCACTTAAGTTTGGTTTCCACAAGGATATCAACATAGGCTCAGATAAAATGATGCTCATCTTTGTTAAGTAAGCACGGGGAAGGTAAAGTGCGCAAGCGCAGAAGATCATTTTACTGTTGTGACTCGGTGACCTGGCCTATAAATGAAGGCGACGTTGCCGCTGACCGTGTGTTTAGGGGGTGACGTCCACCGAAACCTCACTCGACATTTCCTTATGGCGTGTTTTACATGTTAGGGAGCTTTAGCAACGACAACGGCGACGGCAACGAGAACGTCACAAATTTGCATATTTAGTGGGAAAAAACAATAGCTTTGCACGCCCTGCACGTGCATTTTTCACTTTTGTCCATTTCTTTGCCGTCGTCAGCAAAACAACAACGTGAAATAGCCAAATTTGAGGTTTTATTGAGGACGTCAGCACTTGGAGATAAACTTTCATTTTCTCCCCTAAACTAAGCGTGACCCATATTGGTTTCATTCTTGAGGGACTGCCACACCGTTGTCATGTTTAAGAGCTTGGACTGGTCGCGAAGTGATTACAATAACGCAAATTTATGTTTTGAGGTGACGTTCTCGTTGCCGTTCCCGTCGTCGTTGCTAAAGCTCCCTAATGTATATTTCCAACCATTACTGGACTGGTACACGAAAGGAAAATCTTGGATATCAGATGCAAATCTGAGAAAATAGTCATCCACTTCAAAAAGTAACGTTACAACGTTTAGGTATTTTGGCTCAAATAAGGAGTATTTAGTTCTAAACTCAGCTTTAAAAGAAGATTAGCCGTTTGGTGACTGCGTTGATTGTATTCGTTAAAATTGTTACAAAATTCGAAGCATGCCTGGTTAGTCTCGTGGATCGACCGTAGAAACGTTCGGGTAATAGTCTTCGATTTGTCTGGATCTTTTCTGTATCTAATCCGTATTTCCGCTGCACTTAAAGCAGCTGCTTTATTAGGCTTGTCTCCGCTTATGTTTCACTTTCTTTACACTTCTTGTGCTTATATTCTTGATGAGGTTTATTTTGTGCCAACTTGTGTCATTGTGGAATTAAGCTACGAAAGGTTATTTTAATTAAAACAAGTCCCACCTAAAGGAAATCACTTCTGGTTGCAATGAAGGAGCGTTCATAAATACCGTGCCAATCTGAGGAGAAAAAAAAATCAAATGTCATAGTTATGTCAATAAGAAACAACTTATTGTGACCAAAAAACATGACAAAAGCTAGGAGTCCGTGATTAGGAGCGTACAATTTTACTGTATTTGTGGCACGGCGTTTTTACAGACCGAGTTACTTTTAGATTGATTTCCCCGCGAAACCAGACCTTTCCAGCCAATCACAAGTCTTGCATGAGAAATGAATACCCATAGGATTGAGAATGGTCACTCGTGCAAGCCAAATCTTATTTATTATTAAATTCCTCGGATAATGCAATTCTCGTTCTCTGATTGGTTCACTCAATCTCGGTTATCAGCTCATATACCTTAGTTTGACCTTATATGGTAAATGATTGCGCTTAGCGTTGCTAAACTAAAAACGTTTACGCCAGAAAGCGAAATTTCTTTCGGTATAAAGCAAAAGAAAAACGTTTTGGGGGAAAGTTTGGATCACTTTCGAAGCTTAGAGATACGCGAAAAGGTAAGAAATGTTTTTGTGATGAGCCTGCGTCTGTCTGACCACGAGGTATTACACAACATCGCATCTTCATCAACTTTTTTCGATTTCGCTAGGATTTTCTCGCTTTTTTCGCTCGTATTTCGTACTTCTAAACTTTTGGAGTTTAAGGAATTTAATAAAACAATTATTCCATTCGCGCTTGTTGGATATGAGAGTGGTTATAGCCAACTCGGCGCTACGCGCCTCGTTGGCTATTTACCATCTCATATCCAACGCGCGCTCATGGAATAATTGTTAAAGAACTCGTCTAAAAATAGCTTCATCTGCGAAAATGCCGTTACATAGAGTGACCTAGTATTGGAGTTGTAAGCTCCTGGTTATGGGCTCTTGCAAAATCTTATTAAATTCTTAAATGAAGCAATACCCACTCGGTTAACACCCGTTAATTAAAACCAGAAAAAAGACCTTTTCAATTTTACTCCATACAAAATGAGTGAGTCGACGCCGTCTCATTCTGCTGCCAATAATCCAGTAACCTAAGAGACAAGCTGGACTACCGACATTTTCCATACTTTTTAAAGTATTTTAATGGAAGTACTTGTGATAACAGATTGAAATCAGTGCTTCGACCTTAATACTCTAGATCAACGCTCAGCTGAGAAATGCTAATCTTATAGGGTTTTTTTTTCCGGTCAGCGGAAACGCTATGCTCAAGGAAAAGGTGGCCTTTTTAGCCTCTAAATGCCAAGTCTTTCTTATGAAACAAAATTTCACACAAGAACTTGTTTTCATGGAGAGGTTATTGAGATAGCCCGTGTCGTAAAGATTTTTTAGGTGAATTCGCTGTACGCAAGAGCTTTCTAAAAGGAAAGGAAAGGAACGTTATTTAAGTGCCTAATCTTCTAGCGCCGTAGAGCACTAATCGGGGACACTGCAAATTGAAATTAACAAGTTAACGCAAATCAAATCAAATTTTGGTTTTTGAGGAGAAAGGAAACCGGAGTGCCCGGAGAAAACCTCTCTGTGCAGAGTAGAGAACCAACAAACTCAACCCACATATGACGGCCGAGTCTGGGAATCGAACCCGGGCCACATTGGTGGGAGGCGAGTGCTCTAACCACTGCGCCACCCCTGCACCCCATATAGCTACTTACCGCCACTTGGAGTTTCTCCGCCAGGTTAAGAAATTCTAGAGATTCGATGTCTTTTAGATTGTCTGTAAACACTCTGTCAGTGATTGTTAAAAACACGGTGAATTCTTTACCTGCGTGAAAAAAGCAATCGTTATTGTTTTTCATAGATAGTGTGCGAGCAAAATAAGAATGTTAAATTGATTTCTTTCTTGTGGAAGCACACTTTGCTACATAGTAAGCAGTTGATATAGGTTGCAAATACAGGTCAATCTTGTGGCCAAATTTTTCGTGCAATTTTTTCTAGTAGAAATCTCATTTAAACACTTACCAGAGCTCCCTTTGGCTCCAGGAATATCTTGCCTCTCTGTGGATAGAAACGCAAACGGAGTCTCGTGAGAATGACATATCTCGCGGTCGGCGTAATTTGTAAGAGCGGTTTCAATTAAGAATCTAAAGTTATTTGGCGATTCGTTTGGTTTAATAACGTTATTTTTGGGGTGGCGAATGGCTCTTCAAAAACTCTGGGTCTCGCAAAATTTTAGTCGAACCATTTCACGGGTCTCGAAGTCTCGTTTTTTGAGCGGTTATGTGCGTCTCGCAGTCTCGTTTCTTATATGAAGGTGTCAAACACTTTGAAGTCTCGGTCTCGCAATCTAAAAAGTCAAAATGTCTCGGGCTCGCAAAGAAAAACGCTGGTCTCGCCGTCTCGCAAAGTCTCGCATTTACCATTCGCCACCCCTTATTTTGCTTGCCTGTTGGTGAATTCGAACCTGTAAAACCCAATGAATGCGATTTTCTCGCTAGCGTTTTCCCGCCATTAACGCCGGCTGCAATTATCTCTCGCGTTGTGATTGGCTCATTTGATCGACCCCTACGGTTGTGATTGGCTAAAATAATTAATATGGTATTGGTCTAGTGTCACTTTCTTGAAAAACTGATTATTTCATCTGAACATATAAATGAATGAAATCAATATCATTTAGTAAAATTTATCGTAGACTTTTTGTCGTAGAATTGAGGTGCGTAGCAACTTTCCTTTGGCATGATGAAATTATTTTATAATCAAGAAAAGAATGCTTTGTCAGAGGCTTTCTCGCACAGATTTATGACAATGGGTAAAGTTGCCTGATGATGCAAGCCAAAGAATTTTGCTCTTGATTGTAAGTTACCCAAAAGCAATAATACTCTCTTGCGATTTGCGAAATAAGCATATCGAACAATGGCAATAAAAAGCAACTCAACTCACTGTCGTTCCCTAACTGTTGAGGTTTTCTTGTTAGGAGAGTAAGCTGTGAATGAATTCTTCCAGGTCTCTTTTTCACAGTTATGCACTTGTCATAACAAGCCACCGAGTAGCAGTGATCCCCCAGAAGCCACGCAACTTGACATTTGGGATTTTCACAGCATTTCTGAATACAAGAGCGCATGTCCCTTGCGCCCGCCAAGATTTGAAAATTTCCCGCCTTTTTGCCTCCCTTCAGACTCACGTCACGGAAAATAGCGCCATGCGGACACAAGCCTCTGTTTGACGACGAGGTCTTCTTGACCCTCGTTTTCGATCGGTCTGCAGAAGACTGACGAACCACAAAGGCGATTTTTGATTCCAGTGGAGACCCATGCGCTGGAATAGTCTTGCAAAGTTCGGGCTTATAACAATGCAATGTGTAGCAGTGATTATTCAATAACAACGAAACATCGCACGATTTTTGCGCGCAGCAATGTTTCACACAAGCGTTCATGTCGGACACTTCACCGTAGTCAGAGAAATCTCCGGATTTTAGCCCCGAGCGGAATGTCACTTTGTCAAGAATTTTTGCCGCACTACAAGTGTCCGAAGTCTTTGTTGCTAAATCTGAATAAACGTTTGGTGGCATTTTTGAAATAAACTGACGAGTAGTAACCTTCGTAGGAAAGGAATTTTGGGATTCGAAATCAATGCCTTTGTCTTCGTTCTGATACGTAGATAGCAAGTGACTTTCGTATTTGTTGTCAAGTTCGTTAAAACTTATGTCTTCGCCTTTGTCCTTTCCTTTGTTATCTTCTTCAGTAATAGTCCGGTAAGTTTGGTTGCTTGTGACTTCCTTAATTTTCCTTGAAACTAAGGTGACTGCAACCTGATGTCGGGAGAAATTCTTCTTTCTCAGTTGACACAGTTCTTCACTATGACATTTGACGTTATAACAAATATCGTCCACTGAAAATGCCAGGTCACATCCGGGATAATAACAACACAGCTGGCCACAATGATTGACGTTTTTGACTCGACCCAGTTTCCAAAACGAACCTGAAGCGGTGCCAGCGGACAAAGTTACATTGAAGACTGGAAGGTTTGGCTGACAGGTTTGCGCCATTAAATAGGCACTTTCTAGAAAATAACAGTGAGGATTTAGTCATTACTTTAAAAACCCGAACCCTTAGTGGTGAAAATCCTTTTATGCAGGATCCCATGATTAGGAGCGAACAACAGCACTATATTCCTGTCGCGGCGTTTTCACAAACCGATTTATTTTTAGATTGAATTTCCCGCGAACGAGACTTCACAAGAACCTAACTTGACGTCATAGCATCACCGAACTGGAGGGCGCTGGCCTCTCAGGACCCCTGCTCCTTTATAATCTATTTTACGGCCAATTATAGACCACATCTTAGTCAATTTTGGGTAAATGTAATTTTAGCAACCCCAACTTAGTCACTTTCTGTTTATGCCTAAACCTCACATAAAGCCTTTTAATTGTAATTTCAAAACTGAATATAATGCGACTAGTAAATATCAAATCAACAGCGCTACAGTTCTTTCTTCAACAACTCTTTTTTACCGCGAATCTTTCCATATTGAAATCCCACTAGCCAGAATTTTCGGAAATCCCCAAAATCCCGACAATTTGCGACCCCATTCTAGTAACTCTGTCGGGAACTCTGTTGAAAATGCAACCCCATTATAGTCAATTCAGTCGCGAAAATACGACCCCATCCAGCGGCACATCCCCCTTAACCCATCAATAGGAAGTACCCCCCCCCCCTCCCGGGGGAAAGGGGGGAGGGGGGCGCTTACCATTTAAACGGAATTTTTGGTGAGAAATTTTTGACAGATGGTACTGGACATTCCCCACCGAAGAAATGAGAAACGGAATGAGCCGTTCCATTTGTGAGTCCCTTTCCGAATGCCTTTAAGAGTCTGGTTCAAATAAATATGGCGGCCAAAGCCCATCAAGTGAAGTGTTGTAATCCTCGCATCGGAGCCTGGTTTTAGTGGAGCAAACAAATGATACAGAAAATTCCAGTCGTTTTGGTAAAAGTGGAAAAAGAAGACAACCTTCGAAGGTTGTTCTTTTTTTCCGGAACATTGCCGTTGGTGTCAACAGTTCCAACTGTTTTTCCACCGGAACTACGGGTTTTTTCTGACAAATGGTAAGCCCCCCGGAACTGCCTTTGCTTTTTTGTTTTGCGGAAAAAGTCGTCTAAAAATAGATCGGTCTGCAAAAATGCCGCTTAGTGTGGGAGTTGTTTACTCCAAGCCATGTGCTCTCGTTTTATGACAACGATGAAAATTCACTAGACGTGTGCAGTATTTATAACACTGAATTGTGAAACGCCTTAATTACGTTTGCACCCTTTTCAAAACGGCCAGACGGATATGCACAGCGTACTATGATAACTTAACATTCTATTCATCATTCGTTTTGCCGTTTGATTTTCGAAACTGTTCACTGCAAATCAGGGTAAACGTTGTGAAGCTGCTCTTCCATCGATAGTCCCTTCGAAAACTCTCTATCGCAATTTGTCACCGTTGTTAAAAAGACGCCCTCTCTCTCTTTTTGTGCTCCAGGTGCAAAGGAGAAAAATTGAATTCCCGGAAAGTTCATTCAAAAGTTTGCCAATCATTTTTTTTACGGCAACAAACTATATTTCAGTATTTTTAGAAATTATAAAATACACTCTGTATTTGCTTTCTTGATTGTGTCATTCTACAAAGGTTTATCAAAAGCCATGCTGCCTGAAAATTGCTTACTGAGGCACTTGGTCACTGAAGCAACAATAGATTCTTTCACAGATGACAACAACTTTCAGCTTTAAAAAAAACAGCTTTTGGCTAGAAAACGCTAAAAAAGGCGACAGGCTATTTAACGACGGACCAGTGAATTTCTGGTCTGTCAAATCTAAGAATTAGATCACGAACCATTTATATTTATAAACGTAGCAATTATCTCTTAGTCAGACCCAGGAAGAACCTACAATACAAACAAAACAAAATTCTGGAATGCCTTGCGGAGAAACCGAGACATACTCCATCAAGGTTGGGAAGCTTCTCTATTGTTTTAAACCGAAGCACTATCTAGAGTAAGGAAAACAAGGTTTTTAGGCTAGAAATTCATTCTCTTGTTTGGCTTATTTTATTTTATTTTTTTATTACGTGATTTGTAATCAGAGACGTTAGCAGGCAAGTAAAATTTCCTTTAAAAGAAAACACGTTATTTTTGCAACAAATCAGCAAAAAGCTCCATGGAGATTTCAACTCGTTTCGGATCAAGTAAACCAACTAGAATTGCACCTTATAGCTTTGCCCGTATCATGCATTTCCGTAGATGTTTGTCCCGTAAAAACCTTTTTTTTCAATTTGTTCGCAAGATTTATTTAACTTGTCGCTTTTTCATGATACACATGTGTTGCTTAAATAAGCAAAACTGGTGATCGTATTGAATAAACGTTAAACAGTTTTTTGTGCTTCCAATTAGAGGAAATCTCTGGTACCAGTTTAAATTAATCGTTGCAATTGAAAAGGCATCTATAGCCTTTTTGGTTGAGACTATTGGTTAACTGGCAAGCAAGAAAAACACAAGATGATAAATAAAGGTATAACGAAAGGACCTTCTGACTTAATAACTAGGTTTTTTTATTTCGGGCGCACGGTAAATAACTCAGTTATTGCTGCCTAATTAATCTACCAGTAAGTAACGTTGCGATCTTGACAACCGCGAACGCTACGTTCAAACGCGTGGTTCACTACATGTCAACACTCAATCTTTCCTCATGTACTTATGATTGCTCGACGAAAAGTGTAATTTTTTTCTCCATGAACGTTTCCGAAGGCTCGAAGGAATCTTGTGTTGTTTATTTTGTCACAGTTGTTTTGATCACGACGAAATGGTTGTAAGATCATCACATGTTCAAAACACTGCAAGTTGAACAACTAAACCAAACGATAAAATTAATAAAATAACCAGCTGATGTTCTCGGTTGAATGGGTTGTCGGTTGTAGTCATGTAGGCGGGCAAAGAACGATGACACCGGAGTAACGGGCTCTGCAGTTTCCTCGCGGAAACATAACACGCTCCATGTCATCGCCTTGTGACCAGCCATGTTTAGGACCGGCGGTTTGTGAATCGTTAAACATAACTTGAGTTAAGAAGATAAATCAGAGGCGATTAGAGAATTACCTGACAGCCAAGCCAGAAAGGCAGCGAGAAAGTACAAATAACTTGGAAGACGAAGAGCACAGTAGAAAACAGAGGACAAAAACGCTCGGGTCGTTGTAAGCATGAAGCGGTTAAGCCCAGCTGGCGCAGACGCCAGCAACCTGGCATGAAAGCTCTCCCGAGCTGTCCGTTTGGATCCTAAATCAGTAGTGCTTCGTTGTCACTATAAACCATGGCCCTCATCACGAGGAAAGTATCTGGGAATGGAAGCGTTTGCGCTTCATTTCAAAACGCTCATTTGTCTGGACATTTTAGTGTCAAAATTTAAAAGAACGATCTAAAGCATCCATTATGTAGCATTAAATTTTCATGCGATCCATTCAAGGGTATCCTATATGATGTCATCGACCAAACACGGCAGTGAGCTCGAAAGAAAACTTAAACTCCATTGTTTCTCAGTTTTCTTAATGGAGCTCAGTGATGATTTTAGCCTTCCTGTTTTCCGCGTTGCCCGGTCAAATTGAGTTAAATTGATGCTTCGTCTTCAACGAAATACGCCGAGAGAAAGTTGTATCCACACATGCGTCATAAACCTGTCATTTACGCCTATTACCCTAGTGCTTGCTTTCGGCTAGGCATCGATGGTTTGGCTCCTCCAGGAAAACCACTTCGTTTTTACTCGAGAATACGCGTCGCCAGGGCACAAACTGACAAATAAACATGTCCGACTGCACTGGTCTTCTAACTATTTGCAACAATCTCACCTAAAGCGTTCTTTCGGACGGAGATAAGCGTACGGACCCCATCGCCATATTGACAGGTCTGGGACTTGTAACAAAGCTTTCACTCGTCCCAGAATTTCCGCGAAATTGTCCAATGCGGCGACTAGATAGTTTGCTCTTGACACAAGCAGATCACCACCTGCAAGCCTATAACCAGGCTACATCAAGAAAGATTTTACTATAGTGAAGCAAAACCGTTGAACTGACTTTTTTCCCCTTCAACAGAGGATAAGATTTTCTCATTAAATCGTGTTTTTCAGTAGCGTTTCCGAAATTGACGTCGCCGTCAGAGGCATGCATGCCTTCGCGGAATGCTCAGGGAAAAAACATATAAATCCCCAAAGCCTCAAAGTCATTTTGTACGAGTGTGTTTAAAGCCTACCTTCAACCGAGAGGATTTTCGACCGTTTGATTCGCTTTGCTTAGCGTGGCAATCCAGTTGGATGAATTTCAGCTTTGGCGTGATTTACATATACGAAAATTGTTCCACTTAGCAAGGAACGCAAGAAGACCGCATGAAATATTTGATATCAGGAATTTTGAGCAGAACAAATACCTGATAACCTCTGATAATGCGAATGCCATTCGAACCAAGGACTCTTTATCTTCCATTCCCAGTAACGGGATCCCAGTTCCCAGTGGTCATATCCATTTTTCCTACCGAAAAATTCAGGTCAATCCCATCTCTCATTTTACACCTTCATGACCCTCATCATTCCAGGGAACCCAGGCCTTTTTAAAGTGTTGGACAATTTGTGACTCCATACATAAACTTACGGGTTGCAAAAAATAGCCAGGTTGCAAAGCAATATGTCCGCGATTTCAGTCCTCTGTTGTCATCACATTTGAATTATTATTATTATTAACTTACAAAATGTCCAAAACAAAAAGGATATTTTTTTGCATCTTAGGGATTGCTTCCACGTTTTTTTCCGCCACTCTCTTTTTGGCATTGCTTTCAATGTTCCGACCGCCGTTCAACTCTACTTCTGCCTCAGAAGCTGTGGAAAACGGACGGTAAGATTTCGTAATGAAAACGTTTTTGAACAGCCTGATGCATTTATATTTATGAAAGTTCAAACACATGTGGATACCAGAGCTCTATTTAACAAGCCCTTGCCATAGCCCATGAAGCGAAGCCGAATGAATAATTCTTATTCGTGGAAAGGCTAACACCCTTTCCCTCTACAAAGATCCCTGTACATACACACTCTTTGCCAAGATTCAGGACAAGGCCATTTTAAAATTATAAAATGGTAAAATAATCATTATGACACTTAGACAAAAAGAATTTCAAGCCAAATTTAACCCTAACAAATGTATGTTTTGGAGAGTGTTTTGCTATTACATAGTGCATAGCCATATGATTTTATAGTTGTATGACTGCTTGCTCACATGTTGTTTACATTCAATACCACCTTCTAAACCAAGTTTGAGGTCTTTACTGTAAGTTATGGAGCAAATTTGTGTCCCAGGCGTGATGTGCAGTGGCCACAAAAAAGAAGGATAATTACTGTCCTTTATGACGTCAGTTATCCACTGAACTGCGGGTCTGATATTGCATGTCCGTTTCCCTTCTCCATAAAACTTGGTTGTTTGCGTCCTCTGGGGTTAGTCCAGATAACTGGAGGTCCTCTCTCAGGACTTCCCACCAGCTTTTTTCGCAGCCTTCCCTGGGTCATGCACCCATCCACATGCAGAGAGCGGACCCTTCCAGTCCATAATCTCTGAGGAAATCAGTAACACAGGAAAGGAAACTAGTTGAAGTCAATCAGAGAGTGCAACTGCCACAAATCATTGGCAAGCATCATAATCCGAAAAACGAATACCGGTAAATCTTATTGGCTTTTTGAAATAGTTCCTTGGAAGATTCAAACAGTTTCACAAGTTTATCTCAGATAAAACAACACGAAAATCAGCAGGCCATACTGTGCTATATGGCCCCGCTTGATTAGCCAATCATAGGGTGCATACTATCTGAGAAGTATAATAAAATTATGAATGTTCCAGAATATGATGATAGAATACTGTATGTAAAATATTACATGATGGGGCTTTTACTTAAAAACACAAGTCATGTACTTAACTTTAAAACTACATGTACCATGCAGATCAATTCATGTAAGTTTTTATATTATTGTTTACCCATCTCTGTTCCAAGTGGCACAGTCATGTTTCATGATCATGTTTCTGTACAGTAATAGCCATTTTGTCCATATCACCAGCTATGACCTCCATTTTCCAAGCAATCTTGAAGACCTGAAGTCTCTAGCCAGCCTTATAAAGCAGTATAGAAAAGACAATTTTAGCTATGTGGTTTTGCTCTTCTGCAGTGCTTACTTGTATAAACAGACATTTGCTATTCCAGGATCCGTATTTATGGTATGTGCTCTCTAAGTTTTTTTCCTAAAAGCTTAACCTTAAAGTGCCCCTGTGACCAAAAAATCAATTCATATTTTTCTTTGGATTTCAAAACTATGTTAACAAAACACCAAGTGACCCACATTTTAAGCCTTGATTTCAAAAAGACACCTCTTTATTTTAACTGTAATTTTCGGACCTATTTAATGGTCTGTCATTACTAACATATTCTTGAGAGAGCTGGATCGAGGAGAAAATGACGTCAAAGACTCACTAGTTTAAGAATTCAATACGTGTGTACGCCGCAGAATCAATATGCAGCACGGGGGTTTTGGGCTTTCAGACTTTTAAAACTCACGCTTTGCATATATAATAAGCTACGTTCACACGCTGAAATTTTAAGCTAGTGAGCCTCTGACGTCACTTTTCCCTGGATCCAACCGTCTGAGGTCCAATCGGTCAGTTTTGAACGTGAGTAATGGCGGACCGTGAAATCCAAAACTCAAAGTAAACGGCCTTTGGATAAAAATCAAAGCTCAAAATTTTGCCAGTCAGGTGTTAAGCAAACACACTTTCAAAATCTGAAGGAAAAAAGGAAGTGGTTTTTTTGATCACAGGGGCACTTTTATAACGTTTACACCCCTGAAGCTGTCTCCATTGACTAGTAAAATCATCTTGCGTTAGACAGAGTAGAATCTTGACATTTCTTGGGAGAGAAAAGAGTTGGAGAAATATCTTGCGTTTTACTTCGTATGTCTAATGCCACACAATTTTATTAATTTTGTCAACTGGGGGCACCCTAGGGTGTTTGAGGTGTCAATTAGTTCACTGTCTGAAGGAGGTGGTAGAGGACTTGCTCCCTGGAACTTTTCTGAATGTGAGGAAATCAAAACAATAATATGATTTGCTACAACAAGTTACAAAATTAGAGGAGACAATTCACCTTCTTGGGGTATTATTAATTTAACTGTTATCGCCTACACTGCAGCCGCCCTTTTACCAATGTTACTAGCAATACAAAAATTGCTAAAAACTTAAACATTCAACATTGAAAGGGGGCGAGGGAGGGGGGAAGTGGGAAAGGTTGGAATTGTAGATATGGCAGGTATTGGTAGCTAGAAAAGCTGTTTTTTTTAACGGGAGTGTCTCAGCAATTTGTAACCTGTTGTAGCTTTCCAATCCAGATGCAAACATAATTACAAAGTGTGGCACTTTCTCTTAAGTTTTGAAATACCGGTAATAATTATTATTAATCTCTGAACTGGTCCTCATTGATGAGTAAGATTGTGTGCCATTAGACAGAGTAAAATCTATGAGAATCTCTCTTAGGAAGGAATTTTGGGTTAAAGGGACAGTTTTTGGGTAGAACTACAGTAGATGTTGTGAACCCATTCTGACACCCCTGAACTGACCAGCATAGACCACTTTCATAAATGGCAACCAGTTTTACATTCTTTTGTCTTTATGTTAATTAGACTCACAATTCTTTTGAAACTTGCTTGTTATAACCAGGCTAGAAAGACCTATTAGCATTAAAACCAAATAATATTTTATTTGGCACCCATTATGAAAGAGTTCTATTGACGAGTAAAATCATCTGACTTTAGACAGAGTCAAATCTGTGGGACTGCCTCTAGGGTAGGGTAGGGTAGGGTAGGGTGGGGACTTCCCACTCCATAGTCCTATGCCAGGAGTATAATTTTTATATTTGTAAATTATTGGAATAAATACAAGGAAAAATCATTCAAGGAGACTGAATTTGTGAGAAGTTTCTGATGTAATTGTTGTCTGCTTTCAGAACTTGTTAGCTGGTACTATATTTGGAATCTGGGCTGGGTTTCCTTTAGTGTGTCTCTTAACTGCCTGTGGAGCCACTTTTTGTTATCTTTTGTCCAAAGCTTTTGGCAAAGTTCTCTTGTTAGAATTTTTTCCAGAGAGACTACAGGCCTTGCAGGAGAAGGTAGGTGAACTTAAAACAGTAAAATCCACACACTTTCCTCTCTGGGTTTTGGTTCCATCTCTTGTTTTGTTAATTTTCAAAAATGGGATCCCCAAATTGACTTGGGCAGACTGTGAGGGCCAGGAGAGTGTTCACTCAACTATTGAGTGACAAGTTACTGTCATGTATTGTGTGACTTGACGACAGAGAGGCATTTCATGCTTGTACAGTATTTCATGTAGTAGGTGATAAGGAAGATAGTAGGAAGGGAATAAAGAGATTGTATATGGTCCACTTGTTACATGTATGTTTCCTTTTGAGTTAGTTTAAGGCTAGCATTCCTCTATTTTATTTATTACGAGAATACTATAGTACAGTGTTCCAGATAGGTGACGGGTCTCAGGTCAAAACCCGACAAGATCAGCTGCATGACCCGACAAATTAATGGAAAATTTATAATAATCTGGTGGGATCAGTGGGAATTGACCCGTTGGAATTCCCTATTGGCACCCTGCCTTAAAATCTTATTTGGAACACTGTAGTAACTAACACAAGTGTAATCCCTCAGTATTTATGCCTAGCTGATTTTGGGGGAAAAATGAGAATTGTTTAAGTAAATTAAAAAAAAAACAAGACAAAACAAAAAAAAATAACACAATTGGACTGGACAAGAAGCTAAACAAAATTTAATGACATTAGCTTTATAGAGTAAAAAGAAACCATGAATCATGGACCCAAAACATTAGGTTCTTTTTTCTCCATACTTTAAAAACCAGACATTAAAGACATTAATGAATTACGCAGTTAACATGAGATGTTCGTTTTTGAAATTAATGAAATTAATTTTGTGGTATTTTTGTTTATTTCAGGTCAAAGAGAATCTTGATAGCTTATTCTTTTTTCTATTGTTCTTACGCCTCTTTCCCATGTCACCAAACTGGTTCCTAAACATGTCATCACCTGTTTTGGATGTGCCAATAGTTCAGTTCTTTTTCTCAGTGTTAATTGGTAAGCTGACTTTGTATTTGGCGTGTAGTTGTTGGTTTTTTTCAGGTTCCAACTCAGATAGTAAATGATGCCATCATGCAAATTGCCTATTGAACTCTATTTTTATGTAAATATTTCCCCTTTTTTCCATGAAATCAATATGGCCACTGGTCATGTGAGTGAAAACCATCAATAGGAGATGGGCATTAAAAAGTCAGCTTGTTCCCATGGCCTGACCAAAGTGTCCATCGCCATTTTGTTCACACGGCTTGACAACCCAATTTTCCCATGAAAGGTCGCAAATATCAGGTCAGCCTGACCAGCATCCTCGGAGACCCAGGAGCAGATCGCGGAGGCAAGGGGAAGTGTAAATGAGCGAAAGAAAATGGCGACGAAGAAAAGTATAGTCGGGCGAGAAGAGCCCCTGGGGACACGTTCTTACTACACCAGTTCCAAACAGTCAGGATAATTCTGACTACCGACTGGTGCCAGAAATTCTTTGTGTTTTTTTGCCCAATCAGAGATCAGTCGGCCGTGAAGTCGTTTTGTCTTCTTACACTGAAAATCACTTGATCGCCATACTCGCCTGGTTCGTTTGGCAAGATTTTGCTCGAGGAGAAAAGTCTCAATCACAGCACAAAATGTATAGGGAATCGTTCGGAATATCAGCGGAGAAATACGCTGGACCTTTCGCAAGTATCGTAACAGTACCATATTTGCAATTGTGCCCTTCCCGATTCACCTAAAATAGCAGTGATTACTTTTGATCTAACAATTATTTTTATTCTGACCCCTTTTCCTGGTCAAGGTTGCTGTGGCTGAAACCGGCGGGTCTAATCTGCAGGTTGCAGGTCACAGGTTGCAGATCATTGCTTCACCAATACAGAAAGTATCCTAAACATTCTTAAAAGCTAACCTTAGGCCTAAAAGCTTTTGTTTAGGCCTAATTAGGCCTAAGGTTAGCTTTTAAGAATGTTTAGGATGCTTTCTGTATTGGTGAAACAATGACCTGCAATCTGTGACCTGCGACCTGCAGATTAGACCCGCCGGGCTGAAACTTTGCTAATCTCCAGAAATTCATGATCGTACAGGCCACACTGGTATGTCGAGCAAGCAGCATGCAGCACGACCTTATTTCAATGCGCGTTCTCAGCCATCTGCTCCTGTGTCTCCGAGGATGCCTGACCAGTAAAACCGAAATTTGAAATTTGTCCTGAAATAGTTGGTGAAGGGACAATAATGTCGTCATGCGCAGAAACAACTAATTCTAAGAACGGGTAATGCACACAGCATGCAGGTAACAGACTGACAAACTAAGCTTTGCTTGAAGGACCAAAACAGAGTTTTGGATCGTATCTGCAACTGAGTTAAGAAATTCAAACTTAAGGCTTTTTCCACATTCGTGCTTTCTTTAATGCTGCTTTCAGTGGTTCCATCCACATTTTGTCCATCCAATTTTTTTCTATCCTGCTTCCATTTTTTTGTTTGTTATTTTTCAGGTCTCATGCCGTACAACTTTATATGCTGTCAAACCGGGTCTATTCTCTCACAGTTAGAGTCATTAGATGAACTTTTTACAGTCTCTGTGATCATCAAGCTTTGCGGTATCGCCCTGGTTGCTTTGCTTCCAGGTTTGATGCTAAAAAAAATTCACAATAAACCTCACAGTGATTAATAACAACATACGGTTGTTAATATTCTTTTAAAACAATGGATCCGTGAGTCCCTAACCTACGAGGAGTTGGTATTTACAACGCTTCCCGAGAAACGTTAGATTTTCCATGGAGCATGTGCGAAGTACGTCACGCCCCACGTGACATCACATCGTCATATTTCGCGGGAAAAATACAATCTCGACCCCAGACCTCTTCTCTTTTGCGCATGACTGAGGGAGAGAATAGCTCTGAGGAACCCTAAAGCAAAGTGTCTTCCCATTGGTTTTGGTGAAGAACAATGAAAAGCGTCTCTGATTGTTACCACGGGCAATGAGCAGGCGCCGTAAGGTCCAAATAGCCAATTTTTGGCTATGAGAAGCCTACAGCGAATGTTTTCCTACATAGAGTTTCCCAGAGCCTCGGGTCATGCGCAGACATAAGATTCGAAAGAGAGTGGGGAAAAATATGGGAGCAGGCTCGCCCGAACGCAGCAGTTACGTAGCTAAACGCAAGCGCAAGCTCAAGTGCCAAAACAAGTTTAGTAACTCGTTTTACCGGATTAAATTTAATTTATTCGCCCTTGGCGCTGGACGGCGGCTCGCTCAAAGAAACGAACAGTTACTCACAGTAGTTTCCTCTCCCGGGAAGCATAAGCGAAACCGGCTGCTCGCAGGGTAGGGAGTTCCGTTTTTCACTTGTGGAAGGACCCCTTAGCTACATGTTGCATTTTGCAACCGTTTTGTGTAATCCTGGAAACAGTTTGACAGCCTGATTGAGCATGAATCCTGGATGCGCGGAAACTTCTAGTTGTATTTTTTTTTGGTTCACTTTTAATTTATTCAGCATTTTTTGTAGTTTACTTACCGATCAAAAGTGTTTCCACGTGATTCTGAGGCGTAAAACTAGATTACAGGCTTTTTCGTCGGCCAAAACTCGAACCTTAGTATTTAATCGCGAATTAGTGTTCGAGCGTACAACAGATACCAAAGGACAGAAATCAAGTGAGGCCTAATTTACACTTTAAACACCAAAGTTATTACGTCGACCAATCACAGCAGGTGCAAAGAACCTAATGAACCAATCAAAATGCATATCAATGCCGTGTAACTTGCTCAAAGCGCGGGAAAAGTCGCGCGTGCAAGACGGGATTGGATTTTGGTTTTCCTTTTCACTGGTTGATAAACTGGCGCGAGATTTATAAACCAATCACTAAGCACAGCAATTGCAATCGCGTAATAGGCCTTTTGCAACTAACGATCACATGGTACAAAATCCACCATGCTGGAGGGCAAGCTCAAATTATTCCCCCACTGGGACATTAAAACAAAGAGACCTGAACCAGTCAAGCTTGACTTGCCTTTGTCATTTTAACACTTTTGATCGGCTGGTTGAGACTTTGTTGTTTGGTCGTCGTTATCAAGGAAGTTATTTTCATGAAGTGAGTGTTCTTGTTACAGCTTTTTCAAACAATGTTAAGACACAGATGGCTTCCTTGCACTTACTCCTATACAACATCGTTTCGGGTGAGGTGGGCAAACAGTCTTAGCTGTTTTTGTCCAAGGCAAGGCCTTAAAATATTGCCTTTTGCCCCCTCCCCCCTTACGAAAAATATCGGAAAATTCCCATATCTTTCATTTTAGGCCGTTGTCCAAGCTGTTTTTTTTTTTTAGAAAAATTTCAGGATCCATGCCATATATGGTAGTTAGGGCATGTCCCGACTTCTATTTCCCACTTTCTTAAAACTCCTAGAAGTTTGCATACAGCTATTTTTGACAATTTTGCCTTGATCCTTCATTAGCAAAATCTTGGAAAATCATGGTTTTGACACTGTTGAAAAGCTTGCCATTTCTTTTATTCTTGGCCATTTTAGGTTCGTCCCTCTCGTGGGAAGGGGCGAGGCTAAAAACGACTGCGAAGGAGGCTATTTTCTACGTTGTTTTTGCACACAAAAACTTCAATTAGGAAAAAATCGGAGATTTATTTCCTAGAAGCTTGCCCATGAAATCGGCCATTTTTGTCTTGTTCCCCCCTTAACAAAATCTGGGAAAAATCGATTTCTCACACTTACGTAAAACTTGCCACATCTTTGGTTCTAGGCCGTTTTCCAAACTGCTTCTTGTATAGGAAAATTCTGTGGGATAATGGGCTCCATTTTCCCAGAAAACGTGGGGTTTCGGTCTAATTGCGCATGCTTGAGTTTAAAACGGAAACTGAAAACAGTAGGAAATAAATGATTGACTCAAAGCTACTGAAAGTGTTCGAGAAACAAAAACTTTATTCTTACACACCATAAAAGACACTGGTTTCTTTTCAAGGAGAAATGTTCATTGGCTTGCTGTAAGAACGAGTGAAAGATAAAACTTCTGACGCTTTCCGTAGGTGTTTCTTTATTTTCAGCGTGCATTCCATTGTGCAGAATACCATCGTGCAAGTCACACAATCGAGAAATTTTTGTGGAAACGACTTCAATTCTCGGTTTTCACATGACGTCACGACCGCCATGTTGGTGCCCTAAACAAAGAAAAGGCGGCCATGTTGGTGCCCCGACCAAATCCTCCGGGAATTTAACTCTATTATTATGCAAACGCTTCCTTTTGTTTTCGTTGAAAAACATGGCTGTTGATCACGTGAGTGAAAACCAGCAATATCCTCTTCTACTACATTTTTATGTTTTCGTTCGACAAGACCTTCTTCCAAGGATTCCTCCCCAAAGAGACTGATGTAGTGTTTTCCTACGGTCACTGCTGCTGCTTTTGGAAAAGTAGTACTTTTCCAACAGCAGCTGCAATTTGTTTCTGAGGTGCTTTAAGTTACGGGAAAACAGCGACGGTAGAAAAAAAAACAGACAGTACTGAAACTAGTTTTAGATTTCGAAGTTGGTCGTGGTACTTCTTCATATTATTTACGGACTTCCTGTCTGACTGCCACTGTCATGCAAGCGACCAATCAAAGCCAATGTTCAAGTCCATTATCCCAGAGTCCCTCTGGGCGCTCACCCGCCGACCAAAAAGCCCGAGAACTCTGGGTACGAGATTGGGACTGCCGGTCACAGCCAAAATATACGCAGTCGCGCTAATTGTATAATGTTGTAACCGTTGACAACCGTTATTGTTTCAAATTTATGAGAATGCGCAGAAGAGCCGGAAGTCCGTGATTCGCGGACTTCTGCTTTGGTTGTGGGCAGCCAGTTTCCGCATTCTTGGTGCTGACCAAAAGAAAAGCGGGCTCTGGGGTCGAGACCAGTAAAGGTGATACGACAACCGGAAATACGACCGCCAGCTTTCGAAGGCTAGGAAGAAAGAGGCTTTAAGATTGGTCCTGGCTTATATGGGGTGCAAAAAAGACAAACTAACAAATCGAATCACGTCACATCGCAGCCGACGTTAAAGAAGTTAATCTTCGTCGTATATATATGTAAGTTGTCTTAATAATTGAGACATTTATTTCACTTCTCAATTCTCTGTTTTCGAATTCCCCATAATACACTTTGTTTACCCCCCCAAAATTTGCATAAACTATTGTTTTCAAATGCTCTTAAGCTTGGGGACACTGCATATTCCCAAGAGCATTTGAAAACAATAGTTTATGCAAAATTTGGGGGGCAAACAAAGTGTATTATGGGGAATTCGAAAATAGAGAATGAGTTCTGACACAGCCGATAGACTCTTTGCATAAATGGCGCCTAAATTTGAATAACAATACCTTGTACATCCTTAGCCTCGTACTTATGTTTCTAGACAAAGGATTTTTCACATGAATGTGAGGCCTATGATGTACATTGCCATTTATGCAAAGGGTCTATAGGCTCAATAAATCCAGTGTTAACCCGTTCATTCCGAAGACGGAGACGTTCATTCTCCTAACTAGTACCATGTGATAGATGTCTTTGTTGGGTGGTCATGAGAATTTGGTGTTACATTATTTTCATTCTCAATACCTGCCTCACTGATATTTCATTGAAATTGTGAGGAGAATTTACCTGCTGACCAGCTCAGATCGAAAAGCAATAAAAAGGAAACTAAGTTTTCTGCTACTTGTTTTGGTTCAATGAAGTTTATTTATCGCCGTGAACTTTGTTCACTAAACAAGCTGGTGATTGAGCCCTCATCATCGGCAACGCCCAATTAATAAACGCATCAAGAACAAGGAAAGTATGAGTCGCCGCAAAGAGTTTGTTTCGTGACTTTTGCGTCGCCTTTGGAAACTTTTTCTTTGAAATTGCATTTAAACTTCTCTGGGTCCTGATGAGCCGCGCCTGTAACGTAATCCTGCATTTTGGCTTCAGGCCAACGGTCATGCATGAAGCTGAAGAAATTTTGCGTCAATGAAAAGACGTCTTGTTACACATTTTCCGCTATCGTCTTTCACCTCATTCCAAGTTAGTTTTTCCGGCAAATATCATGGAAAGATACGGTTCTTTGTACACCAGATTTACTCAGCAATAAAACCTTCCGCAGAAAATCGACAGAAGCGTAACTTGACGTATACAACCAGGAAATAACATTCGCGATCTTGGACTCTTCGACATGTCCGGCTATGATTACGTATTTGTTTCGTCGGTACCCGAGGACGAATTGTGTCCAATTTGCAGCAGCCCACTGAAAGAACCTGTTCAGACAAGATGTGGACATCGGTTTTGCAGCCTTTGTTTAGAAAAGTCCATGAAAAGGTAACGTTTAATTTAACTACCAACCATTCATGAAAAAACTCACCTCGAATACCGATAGGATTAACGTGATCGCAACATCATGAAGTCAAATCTTTGGTTAAATGCAGACTTTAAAATTGATTGCCGAAGAAAATTCTATACTTCTGCTGTCTGTCTGACTTAAAGATAACTTCTCGCATGATGCTGTCACAGAGAAATGGAGGTAAATAAAATTTCGCCTTAAAAACTAAGGTAACTGACCCTTCATGACATGCTCTTTTTTTTTTTAATTATTCCCCGGAGAATCGAGGAAAGAAAAACGTTACACAGCTACAAAATAAAACAAACCAGTGAACAGAAATAGAGAGTACAGTAAATTACAGGTATATGGCAGCTAAGTACAACATGTCTGAAAAGTGCATTGATATCTTATATTACGGTAAGGCGGAACTGTTACAAGGATATTTACTTAAACGTATATCTATTTGTTTGATTGTCGCTCAATGTGGAGGGGAAAAGGGATACTGTCTTTCTTACTTTTCTGTCTTACTTTACTTTAAAATTCCTGTGAAAAGGATCCATTTCTTATTCTAAAATTTGGTTTTATCAACGGAGTTGATAATGTAAATTGACCACCGTACAGAGATTCTAAAAGCTGACGTTTCGAGCGTTAGCCCTTCGTCAGAGCGAATCCATCTACCATCCTCATTCAGTATATACGCCTGCATTTAACCATGATTTGTAAAAGAAGGGCTTTTTCTCGATCGTAATCAGCGAATTACGCCATATGTATGCCGATTCGAACTCTAAATTTTTCTCAGGATAATTTATGATCCAGTTCTCCTTCACGAACGGATCTTGTATTACATGCTGTTTTGCATCGCGTTCAATGCTGTAGATTGCTTAGGATCAACAGCTTACCGCCGTACCTTTCTAGATAGTAATCAAAGAAAACCTTTCATTTGCCTTTATTTCATATCTGAATCTAAGTAGCCTTGCAGCCATTTGACTTTCAGAGATGTATTGAAATTCGGATATCAATCAGTTTTAATCCACCGTTATCATAGTTGCTGTTAATCATTCAATGCTATCAAAGGCTTTCCCGAAATCAATAAATAGTTGCACGCCTGGAATTTGTTTCGTGTTGGCGTAATGGAGTTACCCTGCAAGCAGTTGGTTTCTCCAACGCTTCCCCAGAGAGTCAAACCACTGCGAGCAACCGTTAGATTTTCCATCAAGCATGTGCAAAGTACGTCATGCCGCAATTGATGCATTTAAGGAGGCTCGAAATAGTTTCTCCTTTTTTCAAACAAATAAACATATTTTGTTTTTAGATACAGTTAGGGTAATCATATCAAGACAAAATTTGGCCAGGGTTTTAAGTACCCATAATAGATTTTTCACATCACATTTTCCTCCAAAATACCGTTACCATGGCAACGATATAAGGCATTTCCTTGAGCCTTAAAATCAACATATGTTGTCTTTTTTGAAAAAACGGGACGGTGAAATCTTCCCATTCAGCGTTACCAGATAATGTTAGAAATAATCTCTAAAATATTTAAAATTCAACAAATCTGTAGTTCAGTTTTTCAGAAGATTAAATTTTTTCAAATGTGTCGCTTATTTCTTTTTTCACCTACAGAATTTCTTTAAATTTGAAAGACAAACGTTTTAAATTAATCTAAGCTAACACGCAAAAAATGAAAAAAATTCACCGTCCGGAAGCAGAGATATAAGCGAGTAAAGTTGCAAACTCAGGAAAAATGAGGGGGTTACAAGATCGGCATTTACGCATGCGTCACCCGCTCATTCGAGTGCACGCGCGAGTGAAGCTACTGGCCAACACAAACGGATTTAAGTGACCATGAAACCGTTTGTGTACAATTTTCGTTGTTTTCGTGAATAGGAGATGTCTATTTATACTCCAAATGTATAGGAATTAGAAGAAAGGTGAGCGAAACTAGCGGTATTTGTATATTTTTGGTGACCCACTTTGAATCATGAGCTGACGAGAGCAACTTTTAGAATTGCGTGTGTGGCTTACGCGCGCGCCGCGGCGCGCTCAACTGAAAACCCTTTCGAGCCTCCTTAACATCATTTCGTCATATTTCGCGGGAAAATATGGAATCACTATACACGGCAGGCTCGCCCAAACGCAGCAGTTACGTAGCTGAACGCATGTGCGAACGCCAGAACAAGTTTAATAACTCGCTTTACCGGTTCAAATTAAATTTATTCGT
>NC_090887.1:10131850-10154350 GCF_036669925.1 Montipora capricornis | reverse complement strand
TACTTAAAACTCATATGTAAAAAATATTTCAACATTAGATGCAATGAATTTTTAGCAATTGCTGTAAATAATAGTAATCATTCCTACCATTTCAAAGGATGAATAAATTAAAGTTGAATGCAGTAAGTGTAAGAAGTAAAAAAAGTGGTCCAATTTATTTAAGCTATGATCAATTTCCATCCTTGCTTTAGTCCCTGGATAGGGTTAAACAATGGTGGTGAAGTGAACAAACTACCCCAAGGGGGTACTGGTTATGATACTGAGACCAAACAGCTGGCAGAGTACATTTAAGGCTATCAATCTGAAAAATGAATGGAACTGTAGAAAAATTTGGTAAGCGAGCAAGTAGCTTTTACTTATGAATTATGAAATGCCAGTCATTTGTCAATTTAGAACTGGTTCCCCTAGGGGGTCAGATTTCTTTAGCCTACATCCAGGAAACAAGATTCTGTTACCTTTAAGGGTTGTTTTAGAAAAAAAAAAGACTCCTCCTGAGCAAACCGCTTCCTCATGTTTGGATTCTCATTGATTTAATGACTTTAACGCCATTATGCAAATTTGTTCTACAAAAATACTCAAATACCATAAAAGTATTTTTAACCTAACTTTTTTGCAAAGTTTACTCCTTGAGCCACCAGCTTCAACTTTGATACTATGTTCTAAAAGCCAAAGCCGTTGTATAGCAATGGTGGAGGTGATGATTAGTCACTTTGTATTGGTTCAATTGAAGAAAGAAAGTCAAAGTAATGATTGCACTTTAGTTTAACCCTTTCACCCCTAAACCGGCCATACCTGGTATTTTACTCTGTCTAAAGCCAGAGTATTTTGCTCTGTCTAACACCAGACGATTTTACTCGTCAATGGGGAACCCCATGGAGTCAACAGTCTTACAGTACTTCTCAACATAAAGAACATGAATTCTGTGGACTTGAACACTCCCAAAAAGAAATGCCGTATATTCCAAATATGGTTGCGTAAACTCTTCAAGATTTACCTGCTTCAGAAACATCAAATCAATGAATATTTTGAATATTTTTCCTGAACTCCTGCAAACTTTGTACACCTTTTAATGGTTTGCCCTTTAAAAGTAACATTCAGAAATAATGCAAATACAACTGAGGCTGTTTTGCATTATCTACAAGACAAGACAACAATATCCTTTATTCAAACACAATCAATATTTAAAGCAATAACACATGCTTGTGGGGTCATGTGCTAACTATAATAAAGATACACTACAGGAAATAAAAGCTTAAAACTATGTGACAGACATAGGATATCTACACATAAGGGATAAGAAAAATAAATCAATTGCTATCCAAAATATCATATTGCAAATACACCAAAAGGTAACAGTTGATTGACAAGTTCCTTGTGCAAAATGGTAGAGCATGTTTGAAGTCCAGCAGGACCAAGATGAGAAGTTAAGATAAAAACTCTAAACATATTTTTTACCAAAATTATTTTACTGCCATCAACCCCAATGAGACCTTATGCATAAGACACTGTTTCTAGCTGCAGCTCCAAATCACATAATATATTAATAAATTTTGCCATGTAAGAAAAGAACAAACATGTGGGGTGTAAGCAAAAAAAGTCCAAGGCAATAAAGCTTCCTTTCAGCCTTTTCAGAAACAACTATCCACTGTCAACCATACTTGACTCAAAACAGAATTTCCTTGATCCAACAACACATGACAGTCCCCTAAAACCAAAATTACATCATTAATGCTACCAGAAAACAATAGTAAAAAAAACCTCAATCTATAGATACCTATATACATCTGTACCTACACTTTTGTTCTTCCAAACATTATTTTAACTAACATGGATTTTGATTTTGATTTTAAACTCAAATTGATTGCAAATCCATAACTTGGTAACTACTTGAACGCAAGGATCGTTGAGTTGTGACTGCTAAAAAGTATAATAACTTAGACCTTCACCAGAAAAGGGAATATAAATGAGCTTAAAAGCAGCTATTTAAAATATTTGATACTAGGGTTACGTTCCCAATGAGACAATCATATTCAAAATCAAATTCATATCTGATCGAATCATTGATCATTCATGTAGAGGTGCCGATCGTAAGGTGTAACGCAGAAAAAAAATAACCTACACGTTGACCAATATTGCCATTTCCCTGCCACCTGGTACAAGCCAATTCACACATGAACGGAAACCTTAGGAATCCTCCTTTCTGTACATTACAGTAACTTTTTGTACCCGGTGGCAACAAACTTTCCACATCAAAAATTGCGTAAAAAACTCACCTGTTTCGCAGCTCTTTTCCCACGAAATAAAATTTTCCAGAAGCAAATTTTCCGAGGATGCTCGTTGGATTGGACTTTTAAACGATTTACACAACATAGACATTCTCTAAGAATACATTCCACTTGAAACTGGCGTTAAAACTAGTCTTGATCGCTCTAAAAAGAACGGAAACCAACAAGCTACCGATTCTCAAAAGGCAGCCATTTTTCTGTTCTCCTCGGGAGTGTTTTTTTCACGAGAGCCAATGATCGTCCCGGAAACGCGTCACGTGACATATCGCGCGACTCATGCGCAGACATTTTTCGCCAGTGAATACCGTGCGAGCCCTGGGCATATAACATAACAGGTTTCACTCTTGGGGTACCTTCAATTATTTCTCCCTTTATTTAGAAGTACATGGGTACAGGATTCGCTTCTCAGAAAGCTGGAAGTAAGCTAGCCTCCTACGTAGTCGTGTTTAGGGGACTCATACTTCACTATGGGGGGTGAGGGAAGGAAGGGAAGATACGAGTTCCCTATAAACGACTGCGTGGGAGGCTAGAAGTAAGCTTGTCATGACTTCGTTTATAGCCAGTCGAGACATTGAGTTATTCTTTAAATCACAAAAAGGATTTGATCTGTTTGGGTGATTTGAAATAGCGTGGCTACAAGGAAAAGGGCTTAATTTTCGTTGAGTTGCTCTCTGAGAGAAGATAGAAAGCACTTTCTCTGCCTCATGGTGTGTTTTTAGCCCGGGCGAGGTACTGCCATATATGGACTATATAGGTATGTACCGCTATGAAGGGTATAGTTTTCAAGCAGTTTACTCTAGGATAGAGTATATAAATCATAGCCTTTCGGTCTAGAATAGGGTATCAGTTTTCACGAAACTGACCAGTCGGTTGAAGATTTTATCAAGACTAAGGAAACCAGAAATTCCCACTCAATAATATCAAAAAATCAAATCGGCAAAGTTTAAGTTAACCTAACTCAGCCTCGACAGTGTCAATAAATGGCTATCATGAAACACCTCTGGATATTATTAACTGTCAAGAATCGGAATGTAGACGGAAATCGGTGGGAGTTTACTCGAGTATAGGGTAACAAAATTCAGCTGAACTACCTCTGGTATAGGCTAAGGGTTCCAGGGTCCCAGCGGCACATCCCCACCCAGAAATTCCTAAAGTTCCCCCCCCTCCGGGGGGGGGGGGGGTTTGTAGTTTAATCATGGGCTTCTGGTCTCCTAGACTAGGGAGAGGTTGAAGTGTAATGGGAGTCCGGGCGTAAAAGGGGGCTCTTTCCTCATGATAAACTGCATTTTTATTCGTAGGATGCCTGTTTGTCCCATTGACAGAAGAAGTCTGGATTCAGGGGTAAGTAGCCTGCAATAATACCCACTTTCTGCCAACAGTGAATCATCCCGCTTCTGACTCCGCTTACCTTCCTGAGTCCATATAGTTAACTATATTTCCTTTTATTATGTGCTTTTAGAGCGATTTTCAATTGAGTGTCGAAAGTAATCAGCGAATTACTTTGGTTTATGATTACTTCACTCAGTAATTGGTTCAAAGTTCTCGCGCCACTTTTTCAACCAATCAGAAGTGAAACCAAAACCAATCGTGGCTCGTGCGTGCACATTTACCCGCGCTTTGTGTCGGCTACGTGTAATTACTTCGAGTTTTGATTGGTTTAGTGGATTGTCTCCGTCCTTTTTGATTGGCCAAAGTAATTACTTTGGTTTTGTTTTTACGACACTCATTTTAAAATCGCTCTAAAGTTGTGCATTTTTAATAACTTTGATGTACTGATAGGGAAGACAGAAGAGTTTACCAACAATAACAACAAAGAGCAACAACGACAACAACAATCTTTCATTTACCAAGATCAAATTACAAATAAAGCCATGGTTTAAAACAAATAAAACATTGAAAAAAGTGATGGGTGCAGACCGCTTGAAATAATCACACGGTTAAGAATGTCCGGTGGCCAGTGCACAAAGACATGATTAAAAATAGGCACGCATTGCGTACGTCTGGTAGTGCAGTAACATGACACAGTGCTTTATTCCATAACTGTCAAACTGAGTTGCGTTTTGTTTTCCATCAGATTCAAGTTGTCCTCGCGTAATATGTAGCTCTAATAGTGCACAATATTGCGTTGGTATTGTAAATCATTCTAGTGCTATGGTAGATGTCTTAGGTATATAGCCCCTGAGAAGACAGGTAGTTACTCGTAAAAACTAAACCCAGAAAGATTTAAGAAAATAGAAGGGAATCGAGAAATATTGGCTTCGACGCAGACATAAAGTTTGCTTCAACTTCTTTTGTACTCTGCGTCTGTAAGAGCTTTCCACGACAAAAGTTCACTCACGTTAATCCCCCTGTCCGGCGGGGTTAGTATCTGGATGGACGACTTTAAATATACGACTTGCTGTCAGAAACATAGCACCGAAAATTCTATTTTAACGCTCAAAAATGCGAATTATGTAAGATACAGATTTTGCTAGCCTGCTTTATGAAAAACAATTATTGATACAAAAGTGAAAAAAATATTGATACACAGTTTTTAGGAAGAGCAGAAGGAAGTTTTTAGGAATTATCGTTTGAGAATTAAGTTAATACCTTGGGTGTCATTAGCAACTCAAGAAACAAAGGATACATCTGTGACAAAATGACTGCAAGACAGTGGGTTTTGTTTTTGTTAGTTTGTTTTTTTTTTTTACTTTCAAGGGTTATAAAGTTCGAGGAGAAATCGAACACAAACATCTCAATCGTCTAACTCTCGAAGTTGACCATTGTTTCTGCAAAGTCAAAAATTCACTCGCCTAGACGGGGTTATTTATCCCCAGGTAAATCTATCGTTTTGGAAATAGAAGCTGCTTTGTCATTCATCTGCCTCACAAATTCCTGCCGATTTTGGGGCTCACCTGTTGAAATTCTTCCAACAGACATGTTTATTTTCGTGATTCATGCACGCGCTGCGGGCCTATTTTCCACAACGGACTTACACTCACTCACTCTTTCAACCCGGTGACATAGTGTGTATATAAGTGCACTACCACAAAACTCGAGATTGGATGAAAATACACACTCATACAGATACATACAAAAAAAAATCAATCCCTACGATTTAATTCCTCACCTTCATAATGTTATTTTTTCCTTTTTACTTTTTGACAACTAGGATATATTTCCAGACAGAGCGACTCAAAGAAAGATTCTGGATTATCAAGTCAAGTGTCCTAGTGAAAATGACAGCTGCCAATGGATTGGCGAGTTGAGGAACATTGAGGTGTGGTACAATAGCTTACTTTGAGTAAGACTGGTATAGAGTCGCCGCGCAAGCGGTTGTGGGATTAGCTGAGAGAACGCGTACTATTGGGCAGGAGCCCATGAGTAGGAGCTTTGCGCGTATCTTTCTATTTTTAGAACGCCACGAGTTCCTCGGCTCTGCACGCACTGTTTTAAAAGGCCAATCAGAATAAAGTCATTGTCTAAGGAAGATAAATAAAGCAGTAAAACTGCATTTAAATCGTGAAAATTGATGTAAATTTATGAAAATGCGAGTCTTCTGTTCAAGGGTTCGTTCTAAAAATAGAAAGATACGCGCAAAGGTTGACTCAATGATCTACTGCATATGGAGGCTCCTAATAATGGGCTCCTGGTATTGGGACAATCGCGACCCCCAAATTTGACATTTCCTATGCCCTTTATTCCTTGACCTATTTCAGGTCCAATTTATTGCTTTGTATAATCCTAGCCATTGACTTTGGTAATAAAAAGGTTTATCATAGTCTGGAAGGATTTAATACTTGATATCATCCCTTAGGCACACAAAAATAGCTGCCCGTTTGTTCCTGTAAGCTGTACTAATGAACTCTGTGAAGTCTGTTGTTACAGAGTGAACTTCAACATCACCTGGATATGGAATGTCCCCGAAGGCTGATTACCTGCCAGCACTGCCAGCAAAACTATGTTTGGTGTGATGAAGAGGTATTTATTTCTACGCAGCCCTTTTTTTACTCTCAGATGAAAACGGAAGTTTATCGTCTTGTTAGGCTCGAATCATGTTAGCTTCATGAATGAACACATTATACAAGTCAACCTACATGTATAGTTAGTTAAACGTTTTCATCTAATAAATATAGTCTGTCGGAATGTATAAAACTTATTCACCTTGAATTTAAGACTGACTATAAACCTTTAATCCAAGCTTGGACCCTAAAAAGATGTGTCCTCTCTAAACTGAAAAGGACGATGCAATAGACCATATTGGTATCATCAGAACTGAACTGGAACTAGCTGCAATGTAGGCTAATGCGGGGAAACCTTTTCAAATGCAAATACTTTTTATTCCACCGCATTAGCCTCCATTGCAAGCTTGTTCCAGTCTAATACTGAGAACACGACATGATGGTCTATTCGTATGGTTTTTTTCACTTGAGTTAACGCTCCACGAGTTAGGGGAAAACAACAATTACTGACTTTTGTGTACGTCTGTTGTTCTAGATAAGGGGTTAGTGATATGCAAAAGGCACACTTCAAAACATTTAGCTATCAGAGGTTAGGGCTACTTAACAACAGCAACAGGAACTTAACCCCTGCACTCATCCGTTCGAGCAGGCGAGAGTTCGGGATAGCCAGTAATACCTATAAACATCCAAGAGAAGCGAGCTCCTTTTCGCTATAGAGAGACGTTCGAGATTGTGTGAGGCTACTGTAGCAACAAAAGAATCTCTTTAAACATTTATTTATTGCCACAACAGCTATAGACATACATATAATAGTGCTTATATACATATAGTGAAATAAAATCACACAAAACGTCATGCAAGATATTTTGATTTCAAGTTAAGAGATACTACGTTTTACGCTAGTTATTTACATAAATTATTAATGCAATGCATTTCAAGAGAGGTTATTCTTAAGGTGATTCCTCAGAAAAAAAGTTGTCGAACGATTTTCTTGAACTTTCCCTGAATGTTCCTTACTAATTCCTGTTTTGAGAACTACAATAAAAAAGATATGTCACCGTGCTTGCTTAAGAGATACAATGGGCCAATCTTACAGCATTGATGGCTGTACTGATACTAATCACGCGCGTTATTTCATCGCGGCTCAGGGTACATCTCGCGGTAGCTAAACGAGAGGGTTTTTAAAGTAACACTTAAAAAAAACTTGATGGGTAGAACGTCTAGAGCATATGGAACACTGTCTTATACAGTCTATGGAAAAATCACTCAACTTAAAACGACGTCGACTCAAAACGTTTCTCGAGTCGTTGTTTTCAAGATCATAATTTACATCCTTGGGTATGGGGCTTTGTGTATGTTTTTAGCTATATCTTTTTTTCCTTCCGATAATTTTTTTTTAAATGTTTGGTTTTAAAGGGGTTATGTAATATGTACACCAAAATTATGGAGTAAAAAAAGATAGGTCAACGTGCTCGTTTAAGAGTAAAACACCATCGTACCTGTCTATCTCGATTATCGTAGATAGAAACAACATGTTCTCGGAATGCGCGCACTTATTCCCAAAGAATTATGGGTCATTTACAACTTCTCTCACGTGTTTTGAGAACTGTTTCAGCGTGTATGATCGACTTACGCCATACTTACAATGTTACAAATTTGATCCAATTTATAAATATTGACACACCATATGCGCAGTACATGATGCGCAGTGCAATACTGAGGAATCACCTTAAAGCGAGACCATTTCCACACAAAGACGTTTGTGTCCTTATTGTGGAATGAAATTTGCTCTTCAATTTCCATTGAGTTCATAATTAATTGTATATTCACTTGCAGCTGAGAAAGGTTGTCCATAAGCCTGCAGTTGTATATGTAATGTCTAGCTATGAGGAATAGGTGATGAAAGAAAAGATCTTTTACATCGTCAATGAGACCACAACAGAGAGACAAAGAAGCAGAGACATTTTATAAATCTTTGAAGTTTTGAGAAATCCCCTCGAACATGCTCTTCTAGAAGTTCTGAGTGTGTTTGCAAGTCCAAAATAGAGGAACGAGAGTTTCTTTTCCAGTTTACTTTTAAGATTACTGAGTGTGTCTCTCTCTTCCAACCATCTTTCCTGACTTCTTGATTGTATAGAAGCCTTTTTCTTTACTAGAAATTCATAGATTTTCTTAGAAACTTTAGCAACAAAGGAAGTTTGTTGGCCGTGAAGCGTACTCATATGGCATTTTTATTGATTTCGTATTGATTTTCGGCCAGGAACACTTCAGCAGCTGCCAAAAGTTTCCCTGCATCTGTCCTCAGAGTTGCGGTCAAACCAGCATTCCTAGAAACGAGGTACAGTGTACTGTGGATAATGTAGACGGAAGTTGATGATATTGAGATGGTTCAATACTTTAACTGCACCAGAAGCTTACTGCACTCAGACACTTCGCGCCCGGCCCCCTCAAAGAACCTGCTTGCATAATTAATTGAAAACTGCTGGCATAAATACTCACAATAATGAAGTATGGCAACGCAGTGATCTGCTAACTACTGACTTTATATTCCCTCGAAAGCAGTAACCATGCACTTTCTTTCGGAAATATAATATTATACTACAGCTTATACTACAGCTTAGTTACTTTCCTAACATTGTTTAGGTACACATATTGGAAAAGGATTTTTGGATCTTAAATTTCCCGTTTTGTCGAGTAGTTTTGTCCAAGATTGCAGATGCTTAAGGGGGCTAGGCCCGCAATTTTAGGCAATTTCAGCATTGATCAAATGGTCATAGTATTAACTGAAATAACAAAATAACGGCTCAAAACTATAGAATAACTCAAACAAAACACAGGAAAGCTAAAAAGGGACAAGGATGGACAAAACTGGGGAGGATTGAAATGGATTGCATTTGGCTAAATTTGAAAAACGTCGGCCCACCTTTTTTCAGATTTATATCAGTTGATATCAAAATGTCATTTAAACAGCTGGAAAATCATTCTCAATTGTTATGTGGCCGTGATTTTGCAAGTGAAAGACTGTCTCTTGCCCTGCCAATTTGACGTTTAGAGCGCATAACTAACAAAATTAAACAAAATTACTTAAAACAGCGCGACCTAGCCCCTTTAATCTTGTACTGATCGAGAACCTAAATGGACTTTATCCAAATTGAGCCTGCAGGAACATTTTATTTTATTTAAAACTACATGCGAATGACCCCTTAGCCTCGTTTATGTGGCAAAACCTCTGATAACTCCGATAAGGGCTACTGACTTGTTGCGTCTACACAGTACAGTTTCATTCACACCTCATCACTTATACAGAACAAAACGTTAGAGGAAAAGTTGCAACTGAGCGCGCTGATTGGCTATCAGCAAAAATACTGTTGGCTCAGGTAAACTAATCATGTTCGAAAAGGGCCAAAATAGATGCCGCTTCTAACAAAACATGTTCCTGCGCTCTTCGCTAACCTGGCTTACGTTTTTGCAAACGTTGGGGGTGTAGCACTTATATTTGAACAGACTTAACTGATTAGAGTGTAATGTGAAGTGATAAGTTTCTACCCGATATAAACACATGTGAGTGTTAGCCTTACTGATGGAAATGGGCCCATACAAGGACAGATAAAAACTCTGACCAGGGTGCGAATTGAACCCACGACCTTCGGGTTAGATCACCGCTGCTCTACCGACTGAGCTACTAGGTCAGACGATAGCAGCTCGGGGGAATTGCAGATGTCAAATTCATGGCAATGAATATGTACAAGTACAAGGAAGGTGTAGCACTTGATATTTCAACAAAGTTAACTATTGTAGGGTAATCTGAAGTGCTGTTTTCTACCCATGTAAACGCTCACATGGTTTACAACTCAGTCAAAACTCAGTTTCCTTGCATAGTCATTGACAACTGACCAATCTTTGCTTTTCTAGATAAACACACATCTGGAGCGATATTGTGATCTCACAAGCGTAGTTTGTTCATATTCGCATGTAGGATGCCAGGTTATGGTAAGTATTTTTTCTCGTCCCTCAGTCCTCACAATGCATTTTCGATTAAACAATCATTCTACAGTTAAGATTTGGGAAGTCTTCCCACTCTTTGCCTATTTTTTGAACAAATTTACGGCTATTGTCCCTCTTGAAAGAAAAAAGGAGATAAAATGTTCACAAAAGCACGTAACGTTTTGCACTTCCTTGTCACCTTCAGATCTATGTGTGATTAGTAAAACCCTAGTTGGAGGTCACTTGGTAGTGCACTACCACAAAAACTTACGCAGTGCAAAAAGGTCACGTGACCTCCAACTTAGTATAAGAACGCTACCATATTAGGGCCGTTTATACGAGAGAAAATAAGCCGCGGCTTACTCTGGCCGCGGCGTACATAATACACGAAAGGAACTATTTATACGAGTATAAACTCTCAGGCCAGGATAAGCCGTAGCTTGAGAAAGCCCTGAACATAGATTTTGTACCATTTGTACGGGGTGTTCACGTCTTATGTAAGCTGCGGCATATTTTCACTCGTATAAACGGCCCTATTGTCATTAAAATGTGTTAACATTAATAAAATGTAAAGCAACAGTGAAAGCAATGTTCATTCATTATACGTTCGAAACCAAAATTTTAGACCCTAGGAGCACCTCTCAAACAGTTGATAGTATCATTGAGAATGGAAGAGCAATTTATCAGAATGTTACTCCAGCAAAATATGTTTTTATTTCTGATTTTCTAAAGAAATTAGACGTAGGCCGCTGACCATGTAAAAGTTATTCATAGAGCAAGATGTCAGGGAAATTTATCTTGTAATGTGGTTCCCAGTAAACAACAGCTTAAAACTGACATTTTTGAGGAAACTGCATTAGTTTTTTTTCCAGTGGTATGCAAAGCAAAAGATGAGTTACCACGTTTTTGTATACAGTGGTTCTGAACCAAAAAATGTAACAAAAGTATTTTCAAATGTAGATTCTGTTATTGATCTCTTTTGTTCTATTATTCAAAGTAAATTTAATTGTTTTGAAACAAAGTATGAGGTTGCATTTCTTAGATGTTTATGTCAACTATCAAATATAGAAAGGAAACAGATAATAAGAAAGCATAAATCTACTTCAGAAATTGCAGCAAACTGGAAGAAAGAGGAGAGACATTTACAGCCCAATGGACCCAGAGAAAAAAGATTAGAACTTTTTTCAAATTGTTTTGGAAAGTACAGGTCCATGGACCCATCGGAAGAAACAGACTCTTTCAAATAAAGATGAAAAGTATAGGTCAACGAACTCACACGATAAAGAGCAACTTCTCTCAAATAAATTCTTGTAACACCTATATACCTTGTTTTGTAGTGTACAATAACATTATTATTATTATTACTATTATTATTATTATTATTATTATTATTATTATTATTATTATTTAACATCATGTTCTGGCTGTTGTCATTGCCGTCTTTTCTTCTGATAGGCGAGTCATAACAAATGACCAAAGGCTAACAGAATTGTCTCTTCTTCACATTTCCAACACTTTCCTCAAAATCCTTGCAGTTCCCAACAAAGCAGTTTTTTGAATTACTCCAACATTGAATGGTATCCCTAGCTTTTCAATCCACCTATCAAATCCTTTGGTGACACTTCCAAGGGCTCCTATCACTACAGGTACGACTTCTACCATTTTGAGTTTCCACAATCTTCCGATCTCTCTCTTCAAGTCCTTTTCCCTTTCTTTTTCCCCTACTCTTACATCAGCTGGTACAGCAATATCGATGATTATCCCCTTTCGTTCATTTTTGTTAATTGCAATTATATCTGGTCTTCTTGCCTTTATCACATTGTCACACTGAACATTGATATCCCACAAAACTTTGACTTCTTCATTTTGTACTACACCTTCTGGGATATGCTCATACCACTTTTCCGTATGCTCCAACCCATTCTTCTTACAAAAATCCCAATGAACTTTCTTTGCTACATTGTCATGTCGTCTCTTATATTATTATTATTATTATTATTATTAAACTGTCAACAAAAGTATAAATAACCTGGCAGCGCATGAGTATAGGCTACTTAGAGCCTCTTGTTATGACTTAAATCCGCTTCGTCTGGCTAGATAACGTTACCTCTAATTACATAGGACCTAATCACTGTTTTTGTTGTTATTGTCGTTTTTTCCAGGTTCCGAGAAGTGCTCTTGAGCGACATTTGCAATCCAGTATGGAAACGCATTTAACCTTTGCTTGTCAAAGACTTCAAGAACTGCAAAATGAACTGGTCATCACAGGCGAAAGGCTTGAAGAACTGGAAGCCGAGCTGGCCAGGAATAACGACCTTGAAGAGCTACGTAATTCAACTATGGAGAAAATAGGACGACTGGAGGCATCGCTTTCGGCATCAAACAAGACTGAAATTGCAAACACCAACAGAAAGGTGGAAAAAGTCGAGGCTGCGTGTTTTCGAAAACAGCAGGAAAATGACGAGTTCGTCGAGAACACTCGACGAATCTTAGAAGAACTACAGCGTGAAGTTGATGTTGTAAAGCGAAGGCTACAGGAGCAACTGAGCACACCAGTGGGGACTGGGACAGAGCCTCGACCTGGTACCTCCCTTAAGAGGCCGACGATGCTTAAGCCGACTGCGCCGCCTAATCCGCGTCCAGCCATGCGTCTACCGCGTCTAGACCATCGAATAAAGAAGGCAGGTTATGAACGGCTGCCAGAAACCATGGAGGATGGAAGTGAAAACATGAACGATGACAGTCAACAAAATGCACTTAGCATTAACCCACCAAATGCGTTTCCTCAAGAACTGTCACCTGAAATTTATATCACAAACAAGTTCATCTGGAAAATCACCCAATTCGATGATTGCCTACAGAAAGCTAAGAACGGTTCAAGGAAATATTTGCTGAGTAATTTGTTTCAGAGCGGTCCATACGGCTGTAGGATGTGTGCAGAGGTTCACCCCAATGGACTGAATGAAGGACAGGATACACATTTGTCGATATTTGTTTGCCTTTTGAAAGGTGAATATGATGACATATTACCCTGGCCTTTCAGTCAGAAGGTGAAAATTACGCTTATGGACCAGCAACCAAATACGTATCTGAGGAGAAATATCCAGATGACAAGTCTTCCAAGGAATAATTCACACCTGACCCGGTGTTACTCGAAACCGTCAGAAGCGAGCCCGCGAAATGTCGCGTTCGGGTTTTGCAAATTTATCTCGCAAGAACGTTTGAAAACTAAACGCTATCTTGTCAACGACACGATTTTTGTGGGCGTGGAAATTGATCCTCTTTAATTCGGCTCAGTATTTCATGTAAATGAGGTATTGTGTCAGAGATACTCGGTTAAAAACTTGGTAGTTTATACAACGCGGTGTAAGCCACGCAATTTGATTGGTTTAGAGGAGTTTCGACTAAAGTATAGGTGAACGAATGACGTCATGAGTCGAAGAGAGTAAAAAAAACAATGTATAAAAAAAGATTAGAGGAGAAGTGTTCATTCTGGTCAACATAGATGATTGCACTCTTGCTTTGGATTTGTAAAAAACTTAGCAAAGCTCCATAGGCGCTATAAGTCGTTGCGACACGTCGCGGGGACAAGTCGCCGTAACAATTCGCCTCGTGTAACAGGGTTAATTTTGTGATTGATCTAGTGAAAAACCAGTTTGAATTTGTGCCACTGATCGCAGCAACAAAATTAGCGAAAGCAGTCAACAAGTCAACAAGTCGCAACAAGTCGGCAACAAGTCAACAAGTCGCTGCGACAAATTACAAATGAACCAATGAGAGAGCCTCATGTTTTTTTTTTTGTTTTGTTTTGTTTTTTTTTTTGTTTATTTATTTATTTATTTATTTTATTTATTATTGACTGCATTACACTACTAACACTACATGCTACTTACTCTATTAACAATACTATTCACAATTTTAACATTACTTACAACAAAGTGCTGAACTTATCACAATCTAATCACTACTTAAAACATGGTATTAACACTGTTTACAATGCAATATTTGCGCGGTTTACAATACTAATACTAATATAAATTACGGGACGCATAAAATACAATAAAGTTACTTATACAGGCAAGGCATGCAATGCAATTACTAACTACAGGAACTGACTTACTGACTAACTAAAGGTATCCAGAAATTTACTCAGGTAAGAAATTTGGCCCACTAAGCAGAGGAATTATTCGTCATGATAGCGATATATTTTTCTATGGCGATTTTATCATGTACAAGGGTGATGAAATCCGCAAACAGCGGTCTTTTATCATCTAAGGCATTAGTATAAAGAAAGTATTTTTCAATTAAGATTAAGTGATTGAGGGTTAAACAAGATGACCAGTCGTCAAGCACTCCATATATTATTTCATCTTTAGAAAGACTAGATTTCTTTTCTGGAGAAATCGAATTAAACCAGGTAGTAAACTCAGACCAGAAAGATTTCGCAACATAACACGAAAAGAGTAGATGAGAAATCGTTTGTTCAACATTAATACAATATGGGCAGTAAGGGTGTGGTTTTTTCTTCATTTTGTGTAAAATGTTAGTTGTATATAGTATATTATGTATTATTTTGTACTGAAAAATGGATAGTTTCACTTCTTTCGTTACACGAAATGGCAAAGAGTAAACCCTTTGTCGCTTTTGTTCATCAAAAGCGCACTCTATTAATCTTTTTTCTGCAGTAGGTGGACACTACTGTCGGCTAATCAGAGTATTGTACACTGTCTTGCACGTGAGCTTACCGATTGCTAGTTGAGTGCTTATCAGGGCATGTTGATGCGCGTCTCTTTTTCGGCTATTATTCCGTTGCTCGTCTCTTTTTATGCTTTTTTTCCACTGATCAGGTATAGCCGATAGCAAGCTACGGTAGCCCAGAAAATTACAGAGAGCGTCATGTTGTATTCGCTGGTCCAAGCGTCCAACAGCTGTTACATACATGACCTACATTGAGAAAACAAAACATTCAAGCTAAAGAGGTCTATCACGTGCACTATGAGGTCTCTTAATTTTGACTTAATAAATTCAGTCGCACTGAGCAGACGTGAGTGCAAAAGAATTAATTCAAGACTAAGTGTGAGTTTACATTGAGATTGAGGTATGTAGGGGTCACTTTTACATGTGTAAAATGTAGAAATGATGACCTTTGTACATGCATATTAAACTTATTGTAGGTATCACGTCTTTTTTGTTGTGCATAGCTGACTCACTGACTATAGTGTGACGTCACAATTCGAGTTCAAGTGCAATGACAAACTAGCTCTCTTTTTTGTTGACAAATACCCCCGCTCCCCTCTGATCAATAGGGAACTTAAGCAACGACGACGGCGACGGCACCGAGAACGTCATCTCAAAATATAAATTCGCGTCATTGTTATCACTTCGTAAACATGTCAACCCTTTTAATATGACAAGGGTGTGGTAGTTCCTCAAAAACGACATTGGTCGGAACGGCGCTTAATTTAGGGGAGAAGATGAAACTCTATCGTTTTGTGCTGACGTTCTCCTTAAAACCTCAAATTTGACTATTTCACGTTTTTGTTTTGCTTACGACGGCAAAGAAATGGACAAAAGAGAAAAACGCACGTGCAGGGCGTGCAAAGCTACTGTTTTTTCCCACTAAATATGCAAATTTGTGACGTTATCTTTGCGGTCGCCATTGTGTTTGATTATTTTCCCTAATTTTTTTTGCTAGGCAAAACAAAGCATGTGAAACCTGGGCTTATCAACATTGGTTGTAGTGGGGGAGGGGGTGGCTGTTAGAGTGCGAGATTGAAGGCGTAGTGCGTAAAGTAACCCCTGTTTTAAAATATTCTCAACCCTTTCTGTCCAAAATTGTAGCTACATTTAGGGAAGTGTCATGTCGTACAATCAAGGACTCCCAAGACTGCAGACTGATGCATTTTAAAAATAAGCGACCTATCTAATCCCCCCTCCCTACCCCTTACCTTCCAGTAAAAAAGGTAACCCACCCGAGTCAGGTTTCGTTCGAGTGTATGTCATTCTAGTGACTTGTGGTGGCGGAAAAATAAGTGAACATTGAAAGTAATTTTCTTTTTACCATGGGCCACTTTCATAATTGCGACCACTTTTACATTTTTTTGTCTTCAGGTTAATTTGACCTACTACCCTCATTTTGAAACAAAAGTTCTTTGAAATTTGTTTATCGTAGCGAGGCTAGAAAGGCTAATTAGCATCAAAACAAAAGAATATTCTATTTGGCCGCCGTTATGAAAGAGGTCTACGGGATTCATCTCAAATGGAAGAGAATGTACTTGGCTTCCAAAGCCAGGGATGAGAAGCTCTGAGCTTGAATCTATGTAGCTGGTATTAATGCCATCAAACGTATTAGGAATTTCGTCCCATGCGAAATATTGATTACTGCTTCTAATGCCCTTGTTCAACCGCACTTTCATTGTTGCAGTGCTGTGTGAGGGAATTGTGGAAAATGCCTCGCTCTAAAGCTCCAAAAACTCCAAAATCGAGCGGCGCGTATCATAACCTTTTCAAATTACGACTCTGAAGGAGATGAACTCATTCATACCCTATAGGGAAAAAACCTGAATGATCAACGCGCGATGTCTCAATCCATTTTAATGTATAAAACGCAACACATTAATACCTCGGAGTATTTAAGGTCAAATTTTTTCGAAAGGAACAACCTCATTTCGTTTAATTTAAGGGATAAAGAGAGTAAGCTTGCCATTACACACTTTCCCGCACATAATTCTGTAAAGACGTTTTAGCTACAGTGGTGCGGTGTTGCGGAATAGCTTACCTCACCACCTGCGCACAGCGTCATCACTAACAGAGTTCAAATCTCAAATACTCCTCCACAGATTCTAGGGTGAGTGAATCGTTTGTTGATCGACGAGCACGGCATCCTTTTCTAGATTAATGTAGTACAATAGACTATTGTATTAAGTAGCTGTAGTATTTTAATTATTTTAATTATTATTTTAATTAACTTCCTGGGGCCGGTTGCTCGAAGCTTGGTTAGCGCTAACCGTTGGTTAAGAGGTGTCAAAATCTATAGGTTTCCATGGTATTTAACGCTGGTTAGCGCTATTCATGCTTCGAGCAACCCGGGCCAGAAGGATTAACCGTGGATAAATTAAGGTTAACTGACTGACAAGGTCAACACTAATTTCTATCCCTCAAACTGACATTGGACATTTCGTAACAATTACACGAGTCAATATCCTATGTTAGTATTGACACTCTTACCGCTGTGAAAAGAATGAAAACAGGCAGAATTACAGCTTTAGTTCAACAAGAAATAGCAGCAGAACTCAATTCAACTAATTTACATGAATTAAGTTCATGTGAAGTACGGCGTTTGACCCAATCAAGTTCGACTGGTTTTATTTGGATCGGCTGAGGCGTTCTTCACGGCCACTCCAGGCGGGAATAACGGCTGAAGATCGCCTTTGGGTCAAACGCCGATCTTCACATGAGCCGAACCAAATGCATAATCATGTTGATGTATGAGACAGCCTCGATCTCGGTTTTGCTATTTATTTTCGTGGTCAGTTAAAGTTCGGCTGAATTAAGTTCGACGTTTGACTCAACAGGCGAACTTAACTAGTTTGGGTCGACCTAAAGTGTAATTAGGTTCGGCTCATGTGAAGTACGGCGTTTAACCCGGGCCTAAGCTAAGCCGCGCTGATCTACAGTATTTAGGTCTAAAAACCCCGTTGAAGACGGTTAACTTTCAATTGTTTTGCTGGGTACTATTATGTCAATACTCTAAAAAATTCAACATTCTGGGAGCTTGTCTCGTTGGTCTAGTGGATATCGGAAACTGCAAGGTGAAGCCATCGATCCGGGTTCAACTCTTTGCCTCACCTATTGTGAATCTTGTCAACTTGTCGACTGGCACGCTTGTAGCACCGCTGACCATAATGTTCCTTTATTCCTTTGTTTCCTTTATTCTGATCAAGAGTCGAGATCAGGCGCTCGCTGTTCAAGGCTAACAACGATACGGCGTCAGCTTTCGACTTCATCATGCCCGGTTACGAGTACACATTTGTTAGTCAAGTGTCGCCTGAGTATTGTTGTCCGATCTGTGAGTGTCCCATGAGGGAACCAGTGCAAACCAAATGCGGCCACAGATTCTGCAAAGAGTGTCTGGAGAAGTCTTTGAAGAGGTACATCAGCCTTCATAAGATTTTGATCGTCGTGATGACTGGCTATATCACCAATGTGAACGATTAGAATGTTGTTTAATTAGGTTATTGATTCAGGCATGCGTCTAGTATGCAGGATTTGTGGCTCTTGCAGCTTTCTTGCCTCAGGCATCTGGAAGGCGACGTATCTCGTCTGGTACGGTCTAACGAAAATTTGTTTTGGCTGATGAAAAATGCTATTAAATTGATGCATAATGCAAGATAATGAAACTACTAGGGAGCGGATGAGTGTGTTGTAAAGATGATCTAGAATTCAGTGGACTCAACGATCAATATATAAACGATTCACTGATGTGCGACCCGCGTGTCATTCTCTGACAACCGAAAGTACTCGGACTGCCAAAGCAGTTGAAAGAGGTGATGCCCTTTGAAGGATATAAGCTTTAAGGTTACCTGGAAAGGACGGAAAGTTTCCTGTGGATGAATGGGTTCCAAAGAGAAGAAATTGAAACAGCTTTCAGAAGAAGCTTGTCATGTCTATACTCAGGGAAGCGGAACCCGCTGCATGCAAATGGCGAACAGCTGACACGAACCCTGTGCATGCGACACAACATAGCACGCAAAGTTTTTCTCGCAAAGCTCTGCTTCTCGGTTAGACCAAAATATAACACAAACTATATTAATCATATTAAAGTGGTTGGATAAATCTTTAGAAGACGCTCCAGGTCGTTGGATTTCGAGATTTATACGCCTTTTTGTTCGATGGTAATATTTTCTATATATCTTGCGTAGTAGTAACTTGTATTTCGGAGCCAAAACTGATGCAAGGCTTAGAAATTCAGAAAATTCATTTAGGTGACCAAAGTGCAATCTCGTTAGTCGACAGTTCGATGGAATTGAGAATCGGTCTTTATAGCACTAGGTAGAAGTCGAAAGGGCAATAAATGAGTTCGAAAAACTGTAATGTTGACATTGACGACAAATTAGAGCAGACGAGAATGCAAAACTTAATGTATTCAATCAATGAATATGAAATGACAGTAACCGGCTCTCGAAATACATGGCGTGACTGAACATGTGAAAACGAATTTAATTACAGCAAGAACTGAATAATGTAAATTTAAACGGCAGTTTCATTGCACGGTCGAAAAAGGACACACCTTGAATGTTGTGACAAATTCAGCAAAGTAGAGTTCTCCAAATCTGGTCTTACTTTTTAGGAAGAGGAAATGTCCCATCGACCGCCGTCCCATTGATGAGCATAACCAAACGGTATGTATCAGTTACAGTACCTTCAAACTGTTTTCGTCACTATTAAGTAGAAAACCCTTATTTCAGGAGCTCATCAAGAGGAGCCTCTATCTCCTCTAATTCCTTGAGTCAACCCTTTCCCGAGTAAATTTATTTTTAGGAACAGGTTTTTCTCGCGAAAAGTATCGTAATTCCCTTGACGCTGGGATAGCTCTGTTTTGATTGGCTTTTACAACAGCAGGAGCTCACTAAGAGCTCCTGACAACAGTGAGCGTGCTGAATCTCCCAAGGGAGGTGTTCTATAAATAAATCTACTCGGGAAAGGGTTGACTCCGAGGCCAAGTATGGGAGATAGAGGCTCCTCTTAATGAGCTCCTGCTTATTTTCAATGGTACCCGAGATTGGTAATTAAGGAATAGTCCTGGAAAGGGATGTTATTGTCACTACCCGATAACTCTAGACAGGACATAAAGGAACATCAGGGTTTAAAAGTTCAAAGGAAAGGAAAGGAACTTTATTTAAGTGTCTAGTCGATTTAGCGCTGGAGCACTAGTTGGGGACACTGTAAAGTGAAATTAACAATCAACACAAATCTAGTCAAATGTCGGTTTCTGAGGAGAGGGGAAACCAGTCTGAGAGTACCCGGAGAAAAACCTCTCAGTGCAGAGTAGATAACCATCAAACTCTACCCACATATGACGCTGAGTCCGGGAATCGAACCCGGGCCACATTGGTGGGAGGCGAGTGCTCTCACCACTGCGCCATCCCTACATCCCAGTTACAATAGTGGAGGCCCAGACATAAGTATTGGCCCTTGTTGATAAAATGGCTTGAACTCGTGGTAGATAGCATTTATAACACCACCAACAATGATTATCTGTGGTCAGTTATTGGTTAAGCAGGTTGTAGTGGTTACACATGTAGCAGAAACATGAACAGTCTGAGTGAAAAGAAAATCTACTTCGTTTGAAAAGCCCTGGTGGGGGGGGGGGGGAATTCCATATACAAAGGAAGAAGGTGCTCGTTGTAGCTTTTAGGGGTTTAAAAAGCGGTTTTCCTACCTCTTAGGGTGTTCAGCCTCAAAAGGTCCACAGCGGGAGCTTTAGCGGTACCTTTTAGGGTATTGAGCCGAAAAATTAGGGAGTTTAAGATCTGCGACGCGACGGTAACGAAAACGTCATTTAAAATTGCAAGTTCAGGTTTATTAATCGTTTTCGTCGTTATGTCGGCTTGTCTATCTTCTAAAAACTAGTGTAACCTTCCAGGAACTGAATTAGGAGGTGCGGTATTGAATCTACGACAGAAAATTCAAATTCGCTGCCTTTTGTTCACTTTCTCCGTAAAACTTGAGAATTGGTCATTTCACGTCGCAGATTTGCCGAAAACGTGAAAGAAATGTACAAAAACTAAAAATGCACGCGCAGAGCGTGCAAAGCTATTGTTTTTGCTCATTAAATATGCAAAATTTGTGACGTTTTCGTTGCCGTCGCGTCGTAGATCTTATTATATATGACAGGAGACATTTGACTATTTTTAAATATGTCTAATTAAAACCCATAATTTGATTCCTCTTAAGGGGAATGAAAGATTGACCAAGATTGGGCAGGACAGGATTGAGCATATCAGTGTACACCTACACAGAACCCATAAGGTTGTGCTTTTCAGCTCAGCCACCAGTGGTGAATTTCCACGTATGGTCTTGAAATACAATAGGGTATAACATTTGTGTACTTCTTTTAACAGGATATTTATCCTGATGTTGCAATCAAGCGAAACATTTTGGATTTCATTGTGAAATGTCCCAATGAGTCAAATGGTTGCAAATGGACTGATGAACTCAGAAACGTAGAGGTGACGACCTTTGTTTTTTTTTTGGGGGGGGGGGGGGGTTGTTTTTGTGCGAATCGGGGAGGCATGTTGAATACACGAAGTAATTTGAAATAACACAGAATGGAGGTAAAAGGAGACATTTTTATTGGGAGAACTAACTGCTCTTTTTCAAGTCAACCTTTATCAGCCTAAGTCTTCGTAATTATTCCGATATCTATTTTTACCAAAGCGAACGGCCTCAACTGATGAGCGTTTGACTTGGAAATGTGGGTGTTCGTTTTGGTTGGTTTTTTTGTTTTGGTATTTTTGTTTGAATCATCTTGCCCACTCACTAGATGTTTTTACTAACATTGCTAATACCCTATTCAAGTCTGTTTGAGCCATATTGTTGCTGCTGGTGTTTGTTTTATTTGATTGAAAATCGTGATGTTTGTTTTGTTGAGGATTTTATTTAATATGGAAGCGTGTTGATCCGAGATAGAGATAATTGCAGTTCCTGTCAAAACTAGACAAAGGTTTATGTTACATTTCTGAATTGTCTTTTCGGGACTGTGATTGTTCGCGTTTTTGGAAGGTTGTGTAAGAGATTTGATTGAGAGAGCTTCCGGGAGTCAACACACAATAAAAAGGGAGAAATTACAAGCGGGAGTACTGTGAGAGATCTATTCCCGAAATTTTTTTGTTTCTTTGTGTTTGCCCAAGTTCTTTGATAATCCGCGCGTGTCTGTCGTGTTGTCTCGTGAGAATACAAAAAAGGGACTGTTTACTGATATAGTGACTAGAGTTAAGATATGGCGAATTTCATTTGAGTGCCGTAAAACCAAAACCAAAGGAAATTACTGTGACCAATCACAACAGACACAAACAGCCCAATGAGCCAATCAGACTTCGAAGCAATTACATGTAGCTGGCGACAAGCGCGGGAAAATGCGCGCGTGCAAGTCGCGACTGGTTATGGTTTTTCGTCTCACTGGTTGAGAAACTGGCGAGAATTTTGCTGGCCAATCACAGAACGAATTAATTCAAAACCGACACAAACGCAAGTCATTTTCACACTCAATTGAAAGCCGCTGTATTGAC
>NC_090887.1:10101850-10126850 GCF_036669925.1 Montipora capricornis | reverse complement strand
GAAAGCCAGGGAAGGCTCATCTAAACCCTGTTTTTTCAGTGAAACCTTCTTTTCAGAACCATATGGCTATAGAATGGCCATAACGATGTGCCCCAATGGAGTTGCTGCATCACAGCACAATCACTTATCTTTGTTTGCTCATCTCGTCAAAAGTAACAACGACGTCATCTTGCCATGGCCTTTTCAACAGAAGGTGGTATTCACCCTGATCGACCAACAGGAAGATCCATCCCAGATGAAAAATGTTGAAATGCAAATGTCACCCAAGGAAATGCCACATTTGTTCCAGTCATTTCAAAAGGTAAAACAGTCACGCTATAGAAATGAAAGATTTGGTTTTCCTGATTTCGTATCACACAGAAAACTCAGATCAAGGAAATACATACGACATGACACAGTTTTGGTCCATTTCGAAGTATATCCCTTGGATTGTCCATAGCCCATCAATCTGTATTTGCGGTTACATGAAAAAAAAAAATCCATGAGATACGTTCCTCCGGTAATATTGACTATCCGTGACTAGTAGAATGTTTGCACGATGCCAAGCTACTTCCTTCTTAGGAATGGCACAAGATATCAATCGCAAATTTCTTTGTGTGTGTGTGCGTTTTACAGCTATACTTACATTCTCAAGATGGATAGTGAGCAATTCTTTCAATCAGTTACGATGATCATGACGGTCACGAAAGTTTAAACAGTACAGAAAATTTCGTTAGTCGATGTGCAAAGATGAAAATTCGATTGTAATGGTAAACGATGCTGTGAGTCGTTTGCATTTATTTGTTAGTTAGTGTAATGCACCATTAAATTTTTGGATAAAATACGAAGACTCGAAATTCACTTGTATGCTTATTGACCAAGCCTTCGAGCGAAAGCGAGGCTGGAATTACCTCTGTTTTGATACAAACCTCGCTGCTTTTGGATCAATATAGTGTCCTGGGCAACCTAGCACGACTTCAGTAATACGACCTGGCATTGCTATCCGTGCTCTTGTACGAATCATTGGTATTCGGTATTCTTGTACAGATAGCAATGTGAGGTCGTATTACTGAAGTCGTGCTCGGTTGCTCAAGACACTACTGATCCCAACTTTTTTCCTGTCTTCTTTGATAATAACACACTGTTTTATCCCGAGAAAACAGCTAAAACATCGTGACAATGCTGTCCAAAAGAAAAAATGGCGACTTCTGTTCAAGTTTAGAGTCCTGGGAATTTTACTGTTTAAGACTGAACTTAAATAAAACTTTTTTTAAAAAAAATTCTCAACTAAACAAAACGAAAAGTCAATTTAAACATGCTCTATTGGTTGTCCTCATCTGCAAATGTTAGCACAGTCTCCGAACTAGGTGTAAGCTGAGAGGCGTCGATCACGTGATCATTCTGTAGCGAGCCGTAGTTCTTCCGCCTGGTCAGCTGGGGTGGAGAAACCTCATCGGGACTTCCGGTTCCTGTCATGTTTCGCGTCGTTTGGAGCACTGGCGGGAGGTAAGCCTCCTGCAACGTACCAACAGTGAAAAAGTCACGCAATTAAAAAACAATTTCCCCATGATCGGGTTGCCTACATGCACACAATCAGTTGCCGTCAATTCGAAAGTGAAAGAACTTTGCATGTTTTAAGCTCATTCTTTGGGGACACCCTGATTTCAAAATAAGGTTTTACAAAAGATCGAGAATAGATGGTTTGCAACCAATCTCTTGCGACACAGATAACAATGATGTAATGTATAATTTCTGGTGAACGAACAAAAGAAGCTAATGAGCCGGAGATATTTTGTTTTCGTCCACCAAAAAAGCCGACCATGACGTAACGTGAAAACCACCTAAACCCAATAGGCCTTTTGCAACTAACGATCACGTGGTACACAATCCGCCATGCTGGCGGGCAAGCTCATTATTATTACCCCACTGGGACATTAAAACAAAGGCAAGTCAAGCTTGACTGGTTCAAGTCTCTTTGTTTTAATGTCCCAGTGGGGGAATAATAATGAGCTTGCCCTCCAGCATGGCGGATTTTGTACCATGTGATCGTTAGTTGCAAAAGGCCTATTCCCAAAATGGAGTGGTTCTACCGGTGGTGATCTAAGAACTATAACGCTCGACAGAGTCTGGATACGACTTTGAAGTCAATCGTTGGCCCGAGGAAGATTTTCGCGCCAAAAAATCCGAAAAGCTCACAAATGTTTCCCTTACGGTGATAGTTAATTTACCATCATCAGTACGTTTGATAAATCCACATTTTCGAGTTGCACTCCACACTGACGTAGCACCACAGTTTCTTTAGAAACTCACACCCTTGGTGTTGTGGTCTGTTTTCCTTACACATAAATGAACGGGTTGGGTGGATGGGTGGGTGAGATCAAATATGAACTGATAGCGGCTGCCAGAGGCGCCTTTACAAGCTGACGTCCGATCTCACCCTAGAAAAAGAATTGTATACCGCCATGAGACTTCGTGATATGTGCCGTACGAGTAGTCAATCCTAAAACATAAACCATAACCATAAACCACTCTCATGAGGTAAAGTGGACCTAGATGTTGTTCAAGGGGACGTAGTTTTATAGTGGACTAGTGGACCTTAAGGTCAACCTCGTTCCCAGGGTCTCTCTTCTCTGCCTCAAGAGAGACCCTGGGGACGAGGTTGCCTTAAGGTGAATGAATATGAAGACTACAAATGAACGGTGATCTTAATTCTCAATCGTTCAATTTTTGTTAACGAGGATAAAAGGTCAACTTACAGGAATGTAAATATCAGCTCCGCTAAATTCCGCATCAGTCGAGAGAGCTTCCTGAAAAACGGGACAAAACCAAATCATTGACTCGACAGACTGAAGCAGATGAAGAAACCTCCAACCGATTCATCGATTCAAGTTGGTTGGTTTTCTTTTAAACGTGCGTTGCATAAAGCAGTTAGTGTTTTAACAGTTTACACCGGTTTTCCTCTGATTGCCAAAATTAATTCGGTTTAAAAACATCGCCCCATATCTGTATTCAATGGAGGTAAACGCAAAACCAATTGAAACACACTCGCACTCGGTTTCTCGGGTCGGCATAAACCATGGGATCACATTGGACAACGTCCACTGAAACATCATTCCCTTACGTTTTACGCACAGTATATCACTAAGCCTGAGCACTAGTTCGAGAATGGTTGGTAATTAGGGAGTTTAAGAAACCTTGACGGCTATCACTACGACAACGCCATAAAGTCCCTGTTCATAGGGAACTTGAGATCTACGACGGCGACGGTAAACGAAAACGTCACCTCAAAATATAACTTGGCTCTATCATAAGTCTTTCGCGATTTAGTCTCGTTGACGCCCTACAATATGGGCGAAGTATACTAAAAATAAATTAGAACGTGCGGTTTCAGAGTGAAAACAGAGAATGACAGATTCTATGTTACATGCTTACGTTGTCGTCAAAACCTTAAATTTGGTGATTCCACGTCGTCGTTATGAAGAGGAACACTACAATATGGGCTAAAACCCGTGCTGCACGTATAGCACGATTATTTATGCTCTTTTAATCAATGATATTTTACTGTTTTGTGGCGATGTCGTAGTCGCAGCAGTCGCCGTTTCTTAAATTCCCTAATGAGGATCTTCACCTCGCCAGTCTAATAGAACGTTATGTATTTGTCATAAAGTGTCCCACCTAACTGTGCCGGATTCATTTTCGTCACAACCGTATCAGGTATGCTTCCCCGAGCTCAGCACTTTCTGCACGTGTTTTGCTTTGTGTCATGATTGGCGCGTCTGTTAGGATTAGGGAGCTTTGGCACGCGACATTAGAGAGCTTAAGCAATGACAACGGCGACGGCAACGAGAACGTCACAAATTTGCATATTCATTGGGCAAAAACAATAGCTTTGCACGCCCTGCACGTGCGTTTTTCACTTCTGTCCATTTCTTTGCCGTCGTCAGCAAAACTACAACGTGAAATAGCCAAATTTGAGGTTTTATGGACAACGTTAGCACTTGAGGATAAATTACCATTTTCTCCCCTAAATTAAGCGCCGTTCCTACCAATGTCATTTTTAAGGAACTACCACACCCCTGCCATATCAAAAAGATTGAAATAGACACGACGCGATTAAAATAAAGCGAATTTATATTTTGAGATGACGTTCTCGTTGCCGTTGCCGTTGTCGTTGCTTAATAAAATTAGCGAAAGCAGTGTTGCACCGTGTGTACACTTCCGGCAACAAGTCGCTGCGACAAATTACAAATGAACCAATGAGAGAGCGTCATGTTGTATTCGCTGGTCCTCCATATTGAATTAGAAAACTAGTTATTATTCCCCCTCATACACGATCACTACGTGTGCACCGAACAGGCGTCGTGTCCCAGCGACTTGTTTCGCAAGTAGCGCACACGGGGCAACTTGTCGCAGAGACCTGTCGCCTAGTGTGTCTCGGCTTTTAGCATTAGGTCCACGCTAATAATCAAAATTTCCTACAGAAGACAAACTTTGGTTTCCTTGGACACTATATCTTTTCGACGTGTAATGAAATATTATTTTCTCACTGGATTCCAAGCAATAGCTGTTACCATACATAACCTACAGTGAGAAAACAAAACATTCAAGCTAAAGAGGTCTATCACTATGAGGTCTTTTAATTTTGACTTAATAAAATTCGGTCGCACTGACGTGAGTGCAAAAGAATTTATTCAAGACTAAGTGTGAGTTTACATTAAGATTGAGGTATGTAGGGGTCACTTTTACATGTGTAAAATGTAGAAATGACCTTTGTACATGCATATTAAACTGATTGTAGGTATCACGTCTTTTTTGTTGTGCATAGCTGACTCACTGACTGTAGTGTGACGTCACAATTCGAGTTCAAGTGTAAACTGCCTGCAATTCCTCAGTAATCCCTCGGCGAATAGTGTAAGTGAAATTTATTAGAGATGACTTGTGGTGTACCACAATGGTCTACCTTAGGCCCCTTATTGTCTTTAATTTATATCAATGACATTGCCAACTCATCTAACAAATTGTCCTTTCGCCTCTTTGCTGACGATGCCAACATTTTCTATACTTCAGATGACATAAATGATATTGAAGCAGTTATGAACTGTGAAATGCATGACTCGAGTTCTTAATTATTGTTCGATTATTTAATAAATTATCTGTTAACATGAAAAAAACTAGCTTCATGTTAATAACCTTACCACGCAAAATAAGTAGTTTCTCCTATAAATATTTTAAATTTTGAGCAGAAGGCTTGTATTAAGTACCTTGGTGTTTATATAGACCAACATTTGAATTGGAAAGATCAAATTACTCATGTTAAAAACAAAGTATCTGAGAACATTGGGATCATGTATAAATTAAGACACTATGTGAGTATACATGTTCTCAAGCAACTTTATTATACACTGAAATACCTTATTCAAACTATGCAGTTGCAGTTTGGGGAAATACTTACCTATCAAATTAAAACAAGTTTTGTTCTCCTCAAAATAAATGCATTCGTTGTATGTTTTTTGCTGATAGTAGACAGTCATCCCAAGTTTCTTATATACTCCTCGATATTCTAAAATTTGATAACATGATAAACTGAGTACATGCGTAGTACTCGCACATAAGATATTTAATAAGTCCTCCAATATTCCTTCACTGTTTTATGATTCTCTCAGAACAGTCTCTAGCTTGCACAAGTATAACACCAGATATGCCTCCAAGGGTAATTTTCATCGACCAAAAGTAAGGACCAACACTGGTAAATTTACCTTTGTATATGTTGCCTCTAAATTATGGGAAACGGTACCAACAAACTTGAAACGGCTCTCTATTAGTAGCTTTAAAAAGTGGTATAAAAATCATCTCCTCAAATGTAAGTCATAGTTTTGAATTTCCAACTAAATTTCACTTTGTAATCATATTTATTATTGTTTTCTGACTTTTCTGTAAGTAACTTTTAATATAATATCTCCATTCCGTTTTCATAACACTTCTTGCCTTGTGAATTAGTTAAGTCTTAATTACTACATATTTCCTTCGTTCCTTTGTTTACTTGTAAATAAGCAGCAGCCACAATACTTCAAAAATTGTACACATAATTATATATATTCTATTATTTTGTTTTCTATAGTTTTTTTGTTGTTGTCAAGGGGAATTTTTGTTTGCTTAGTTCTTATACGCTTATATTGTAATATATACCTGAGCTTATGGACGATAAGCGTTTAGTTTTGCTCTAATATTTTCTTTTGTGCTGAGACAGTCGATCCTTTGAACTGGTCTACTGCCTTATAATTATAGTACGAAGTTAAGTCATTCTTGCAATAGTAGTGAGATCAATAATTATCATACTACAGTACTGATTATAACAATAATTATTCGCCGACACTGAGGTGAATAATTATTGTTTTAGTGATAACCACACAAGCTGAATAAAAAGTGAACCAAAGAACTACATTGTTTTTGTAAATTATGTGGTTGGAAATTTTAAATCTTGCGCGTGAGGATCCATTTTGCTTCTCTTCAGCCACTGAGAGGTAAATAGTACTTGGCTAATCACCTCCGAGTTAGGCAATCAGCGCATGTGGAGATCACTATTCAGTTTTGTGGTATATACTAATTAACAATCCGAATCGGAGGTGGCTAGTGGTGGATATTACCTTGCTGGTAAATATCCACCACTAGCCCCCAACTATACAGGTGAATATAGTTGTTAAATTAATTTATACTAAAACAGCAGATAATATAACTTAAAAAGATGATTTTAACTAATAATTTATTATTATTTATTCCTGCACCAATAACAATCTTTTTGGGGGCAAACCCTGGGCCAGTTGCTAGGAGATGAATAGTTTGTCATAATGAGTAGCCAATCAGAGGATGCCTTCAATGCTATCCACTGTTTTAGTACATACTAAAACAGAATATTGGGCAAATTAATTCACATAATAAATCTTTTATTAACCAAGCTTGTTCGGTCATGATGGCCTCGTCTCGGTCCATAAACACGCAAAAAAAAGAACTACTTGGCCAACATCCAGCCATCTTGACCTCACGCTTGGTCAATAACCCATATATAGTACGCGACTGCAGCCATAGTGACCCCATAATTCTGTTTTTTCGACCAAAAATACGCCAGAGAACCGCTGAAAACGCTCTGGTTTTAATTTTATGCTAATTCCTCAGTCAAAGAACTTAAAAGAATTTCAATTCGGGCAAATTGTATTTTCGATTTCTCCCACAAATTTGCCCGTCATAAAACTGCGCGGTGAATAACGTCATATGGTACCGAAGTATCAGCCATGAGCTAAGAACGCTGCAAGCTGGGCTGAAATTAACTCTGATTTTAGGAAATATTCGCTTCCAATATGTTAAAACATGGTTACTTAAGCTAATTCGGATAGCTAATTCAGCAAGATGTGTTTCAACTCAGATATCTCGGAAATATACTCTTCGTCGCTTCAGGGATTAATTTGTCTGATTTCCCATTGGAATGACTACATAGAATGTCTCTATTTACCTAAGTTATCCTGTATTAATACACTGTATTTGAATTACAATACAAATGTCATTCATTCTTTACTCTCCGCTTTGCTCTTCGCTCGATAGGCAGCAGTTGTTATCACACTTCCTGTACTATAGGACCATAGTTAATCGAGGGACTGGTTATGAAACCTTAGAACTTTCAAAAGCGAGCACAATGTTGTTGCAATCGATTTTGAATTGACTGTGACCCTGCACAATCTTTTGTTTTCGCTTCGCACGGGTTCGCAAATTAGTTGCACGTAATTTAATCGAAGGATTTAATTGGTTATCTTCTCGAAAAAACGTGTGTTTTTTGCAGGGTCAAGGCCAAAAATACGGACAAAAACATGAAACAAAGGAACTTGTCCAGTTTCATCTCCATGCATTAACTATGATAGGACGTACTATAGCGGGTGATGCCCGCGTAACTCACCTTTTGAGCGTCAGCTTTCACGTGTAGTGTCACGTGACGTTTGATGTAGACAAACCTCGAAAGTTCGGACATTCGAGCAGATCGGGCATAAAAACCTATAGTAGGACGGGGTGGTGGAATATACGTAAAAGTCATAAAATTCCGGTCTTTTTTTGCGTGGGACTTTCAAATGATGCAACGCAGACACTATTAGGATTTGGCGTGGGACGTAATGGTTTTACACTCCTATTTCGACAGGATTTAAGCTTACGGGGGTGAGTTTAATAGCTTTTGCCCACATTCTCGCTTTATGTTATTACGAATACCTTCATGTATTAAAATTGTCATATGTACATTTATTTTTTTCTCAGTGCGTGAGCGGACGGAATTCAACAAATCCTGCAATCTGATTGGTTCCGGGAGCGGGCGGAATTTTCTCATCCGGCCCGTTCACGGCGCCGGGGCGGAATCCTAGCCTTCAAGGGTTGCGTGAGATTGTGTGATGACCTTACATTTCCATTTTTTTTTTTTGACACCGAATCCGTTTACATACAGAAGTTACTTTATATGAGACAAGAGGTTTGGAAATAGAATTCAAATAAAAATATTTCTCTTTCAAGCGTTTATTTTGTAAGTCGCTTTAATACTGCACTCGCTATCGAGCGCGGTGCGAGTCAACAATTAAAAAAGTGAAGAGGAAGGGAGAGAGAGAGAAAACAAAAAAAAAAAGTTATTTACCAGCTAAGAGTCGGTCCGTATAGCGGTCTAGAAAAAGCGGCCTCGGGCAGCATTTTCAGTATTAAAACAGAATGATTGTGATTTGAGTTTGTGCAAGTCGAGCCTTCTGTGTCAGTGAGCCTTTAAATGTATTCGAAACGGCGAATAGCTACAGTAGGTCTCACTAACTTTAACAAGTCGTCTTGTTTGCTATAATTTGCAACAGTTACAAGGTCAACATGTGTAAGCAGATGACTAAGAGGGATTTCCACACAATCAATGTCGCAGAACTTAAAAAATATTTGCAAGAGCGCGTGGAGTTTCAGTGAGCGGCTATTTGCAGGGGCACCCAACGTCAAGTTTCGGAAAATATCTGTTCGGAAGACGATTTAAGATCTAGAATTTTCGGAACATTTGTTGTAAAATTTCTTTCTTGCCTGCATGTCCTAGGATTTTCGAACGTCTAAAAAAGGGTATAATTGCCCATTTTTAACGGATTTTTACCCTAAAAAGGTCACCTAGAATTTTCGGGAGCCTTTTTTCTGGCTGAAAATTTCGAAAAGGTAACTTTTGATCCCTATAATTTTCGAATCACTAGACTTTCAGCTAGAAAATCCGAACAGATGTAAAATTTTTAGGGGATAAAAATATGCCTATATCTACCGTTTAAATACTAAAATACCTTTAACAATGCTATGTTTAAGTAGTTTTGAACTATATTCTCGTTGGGTGCCCCTGTATTTGCAGTCTTCGCTGATTGAAATCGCCGCTGTAGTGGAAGGAATGACCAGTAGATCCAAACTTTGAAAAAGACAAAACTTTCCCGTCTTAGTTTTATTCATTCGCTGACTCGTTTCTTTGACTTCACTGTAAATCCAGTTAATCAGCTCAAGACATTCCTTTGTCATACCTATAATATATTACAAATATCGTCGTGACAAATTGATTGAGAAGGACTCTTGGAGGAAATTTTACATCACGCAGCCGAGGAGAAGGTCATGCTCACCTTAGCTGCGCCGCTTACGTTTTGTCATCCTTTGATTGTCTATCATTATAATTTAGTTTGTGTACCTGTGTAGTGGTAGGTTTTCTGTGGGTCCATTACTTTCTCCATAAATAAAAACTTCATCAGTTTGTTCCTGCCCTTACATAGTCTGCATGATTGAAAAAAAGGTTTTACACTCAAAACGAAAAATGAAAGTAGAATAAGAGATGCACTCTTGAAAATATATTCTGTGGTGGAAAATATTCCATGGTTTATTACCAACTTGCGTGCTGCATTGTTTGAGAATTTTTTATCGGTCTATGTGCTTCGGTTGACGTGGGACTCCACCGGTTCTGGAAAAGTTTGATCGAGATTTTCAGCTGTGCTCGGTTCAGGAAACTCGTCAGTCAGGGGCACCCAACGAAAATATAGTTCAAAACCACTTAAACATTGCATTGTTAAACGTATTTTGGTATTTAAACGGTAGATATAGGCATATTTTTATCCCGTAATCTTCTTTTATCTGTTCGGATTTTCTAGCTGAAAGTCTAGTGATCCGAAAATTATAGGGATCAAAATTTACCTTTTCGAAAATTTTAGCCAGAAAAAAAGGCTCCCGAAGATTCTAGGTGACCTTTTTAGGGTAAAAATCCATTAAAAATGGGCAATTATAGCATTTTTTAGATGTTCAAAAATCCTAGGACAGGCAGGCAAGCAAGAAATTTCAAAACAAATGTTCCGAAAATTCTAGATCTCAAATCGCCTTCCGAACAGATATTTTTCGAAAATTGACGCTGGGTGCCCCTGGTCAGTTTGCTCAAGTTCTTCTGCATTCGTGACTGGCGCTAAGGTCAGATCCAAAAGTGCTTTGGCAGCTGCATGCTCTTCGTTTGATTTATCCGTGTGGCGATGAATCGTTAACAGAGTTTTTGCGGCTGACCGTTCAAGGCAAATTTTCTTTCCCCTCTCTTTGACTACCGGAGATAAGCGCCGGCCTTAATGGGCCTTCAGGCTCGTAACAGAGAATTTACCTTTTTTACCTCTTTGACTACACCTCGTTCACCAGATGCCTTTCGTTTTCGATTGAGTCGCGACAACCTATGCACGATATAAAATTAAAGTTCAAACAACAAGTAACATTAAATAACACTTCAAATCAAGTTAACTTACTCTTTCTTTGCTTGCCACAGCAGATATTGGGTCTGGATCCTCGAGTGGTTGATCATTTCCGCCGACGAAATGTAAACTACAAATGTAACTGTCCTTCGTACACACAAACGAGTCACCGCGATAACAAGCCATTATCCACTTTTTGCGTCTCTCGCTTTCTCTAACTTCGCCCGGAAAATCAAAAAACTTGATCGGATCACTCTTCGCATTTCTTACCCACGATTTAGGGTACTGGGAGTCGTTCTACAAGTACCATAAGCACATCTTCTACTCGTGACGATTCTGCGACTCGGCGCTCGTCCCAGATAACAAATTATGACTTGTGTAACTGATGCAGCGTGTAAACCACACTCAAATCATGTTCAATCTTTTTTTATTAATGACCTCAAATGTTAACACATGAAGGTATTCATTATAATATAATGTGAGGAATACATTTCGTTTCCTTCCGCTTAGTATCAGAACTCGAATGTGGGCAAAACCTATTAAACTCACCCCCGTAATCTTAAATCCTGTCGAAATAGGAGTGTAGAACTATTAAGTCCCACGCCAAATCCTAATAGTGTCTCCGTTGCATCATTTGAAAGTCCCACGCAAAAAAGAGACCGAAATTTTGACTTTTATGTACATTCGACCACCCCGTCTCACGATATATTTGCTCGAATGGTTTATTTGTTTACATTTAAAGTCACGTGACACTACACGTGAAAGCTGACGGATATCACCCATAGGGATAGATTGAATCTTTCCTTTATTCTGATCAGGCGTCAAGATAAGGCGCTGCTCAAGGCTAACAACGACACTGCGTCAGTTTTCGACTTCATCATGCCCGGTTACGAGTACACATTTGTTAGTGAAGTGTCGCCTGAGTATTGTTGTCCGATCTGTGAGTGTCCCATGAGAGAACCAGTGCAGACCAAATGCGGCCACAGATTCTGCAAAGAGTGTCTGGAGAAGTCTTTGAAGAGGTACATCAGCCTTCACAAGATTTCGATCGTTGTGATGACTGGTTATATCACTAATGTGAACGATTAGAATGTTGCTTAATTAATAAGGAGTTGTGGCTCTTGCAGCTTGCTTGCTTCAGGCACCTGGAAGGCGACGTACACGTATCTCGTCTGGTACGGTCTAAAGAAAATTGGTAGTGGCTATTCGTACGGGACTCGTACACCGACCTATATTCGTTATTCATACGAGAGTCTTCTTAGAATGATTATTACAGGTTCAATAACACTTGGAAAGTCTTACCTCGTCTTTAATTCTGTCATTACATTTCAGCTATCAAACAACGGCATTAATGCCGGTTTATTTCACGAACTACCTCCTTCGTTCGATGTTACTGGCCATCTGACCTGCCTTGTGATTTCTCGCATTAAGTCTAAGCACCCATTTCAAATAGCGCTGATAAACAGTATTTAAGTCTAAGCACCCATTTTACAACGGTTAGCTTTCAATAACTGTGTGGCTATGTCGTTCATAATCATTCTAAGAAGACTCTCGTAGACAGACATACAGACAGACAGACAGACAGACACGTTTTATTTGGAGTCTTATACAATAAATAGTATATCGACCACAATTTCCAAATAACTAACAATTACAAACAACAAAAATATACATGGTTAAAAGGTTATTAATTAAATAAGTCCTGGAGGATTTACTTTTATCCGTCTTCCCCTTTCCTATTTTCAAAGGATTCGAATATATGTTTTGCTATTAGTTTTTGTATTTTAACATTTCCGCTAGGGGGATTTATCAGAAACATGAATATTTTATGAGGTGACATTCTGCTTATTTGTATTCTATATTCTTTTTCCAAATAGTCTAGTAACGAACATCGTTTTTCCTGGTAAGCAGGGCATATATTTAGAAAATGGTATTCGTCCTCCATTTCTATTTTACAAATTGGGCAAATTCTTTCTGCAGGTTTCTTGAGCGCTCTTGAATAACGTCCTGTCTCTATGGCTAATTTGTGGTTGCTCAGTCACAGTTTTGTTAGGGCTATTCTGTGTCATGTATTGGTGACCTGATGTAGGTAGTCTTCACATTTGTAATTGTCTATCGTTTTGAATAACCGGTAGGTTCTCATTTTGTTGCTTTGGTTAGCATCTTTCAGTTTCTGGTGTCGTCAGTTTATTTGACTTAGCCATCTTTGTAGTTCGATATCCTTGAGTTGTTGCCTGATGATGTTTACAATTCCTATGTCTACATAGTGTGCTTTCATCCAGAGGTCTCCTAATCCTATCTGTTCCAATGAGCCTTTGATTTTTTTGCTCCAGAAAGCCTTATTTTCCTTCCATTTAATGTCATTGTATGCTATTTGGGATAATTTGTATTCATTTTTGGTTAAGGTTAACCAGAACTTAAAGTTCCTACACTGAGCATCAATTGTCATTGGGAACCGTCCTGTTTCAGCCCTGCACGCATTGTTGTTGCAGTATTTGTTAACTCCCAGCAACCACTTTAGGAATTTATTTTGAACTAACTCTGCTGGGTCCTTTTCTAATTTCCCATTGCAATCTCTCGTATGAATAGCAAATATAGGTCGGTGTACGGGTCCCGTACGAATAGCCACTGCCAAGAAAATTTGTTTTGGCTGATGAAACATGCTATTAAACTGATGCATAATGCACGATAATGAAACTACTAGGGAGTGGATGTGTGTTTTGTAAAGATGATCTAGAATTCAGTGGACTCAGCGGTCAATATATAAACGATTCACTGATGTGCGAACCGCGTGTCATTCTCTGACAATCAACGCACTCGGACTGCCAAAGCAGTTGAAAGAGGTGATGCCTTTGAAGGATAAAAGCTTGACTGGGCTACCTAGAAAGGACGGAAAGTTTCCTGTGCATGAATGGGATGCAAAACAGAAGAAATTGAAACAGCTTTCAGAAGAAGCTTGTCGTGTTTATACTCAGGGAAGCGGAACCCGCTGTATGCAAAAGGCGAACAGTAGACACGAGCCCTGTGCATTCGACACAACAAAGCATGCAAAGTTTTCTCTAATTTCTGCTTCTCGGTTAGACCAAAAGAACAGTCGAACATTACCAAGAGCACCCGAAATTAAAGCAAACTATATTAATCATATTTAAGTGGTCAGGAATATCTTTAGTAGACGCTCCAGGTCATTGGATTTCGAAATTTATACGACCTTTTTGCTTGATGGTAACATTTTCTAGATATCTTGCGTAGAGAGTAAACTTGTATTTCGCAGCCAAAACTGCTGCAAGGCTTTCATTTAGTTGACCAAGATGGTTGCCATCTCATTAGCCGACAGTTCGATGGAATTGAGAATCGGTCTTTATAGCACTAGGTAGAAGTCGAAAGGGCAATAAATGAGTTTGAAAAACTGTAATGTTGACATTGACGAGAGGACGTGTTTATTCTTCCTTTTAATGAAAAAAATTAGAGCAGACGAGAACGCAAAACTGAAATGGCAGTAAACTCTCGAAATACATGACGTGACTGAACATGTGACATCAAGAACTGAATAATGTAAATTTACATGGCATTCGTTTTATTGCACGCTTGAAAAAGTACACACCTTGAATGTTGTGACAAAATCAGCCAGGTAGAGTTCTCCAAATCTGGTCTTACGTTTTAGGAAGAGGAAATGTCCCATCGACCGCCGTTCCATTGATGAGCGTAACCCAAAGGTATGTACCAGTTACAGTACCTTCAAACTATTATCGTTACTCTTAAGTAGAAAACCCTTATTTTCATTGGTACCCGAAATTGCTAAGGAATAGTCCTGGAAGGGGATGTTATTGTCACTACACGATCACACTAGACACTACATAAAGGAACTTCAGGGTTTAAAAGTTCAGTTACATTACTGGAGGCCCAGACATATGTATTGGCCCGTGTCGACAAAATGGGTTGAATTCGTGGTATATAGCATTTATTACACCACCAACAATGGTTATCTGTGGTCAGTTATTGGTTAAGCAGGTTGTAGTGGTTACACATATAGCAAAAACAGGAACAGTCTGAGTGAAAAGGAAATCTACTTCCTTTGAAAAGAGACAGCAACGTAACTATTCATTTGAATTCATGACCCTTCTCAAAAGAAAACTTTGAGCATATCACTGTACACCCACACAGAACCCATAAAGTTGTGTCAGCCACCAGTGGTGAATTTCCACTGGTCTTGAAAAACAATAGATTAACATTTGTGTACTTCCTTTAACAGGATATTTATCCTGATGTTGCAATTAAGCGAAACATTTTGGATTTCATTGTGAAATGTCCCAATGAATCAAATGGTTGCAAATGGACTGATGAACTCAGGAACGTAGAGGTGACGGCCTTTGTTTGTTTGTTTGGTTTTTGTTTTGTGGGAATCGGGGAGGCATGTTAAATACACGATTTATTCATAGCCTTGGCTAAAAAATAGAAGCAACGCTTCGTTTAGACGTTCCTTTGCTAAATTCAACCAGCTGAAAATGTTCATGTTAACTTGTGAAATTATTTAACAGCCAGCTGAAAATTTTGTCTTCAGATCAATCCACAAATTATTTCTTCATGAATGCATTTTCGAAATATAGAGCGAGTTTCAATCGAGTGTCGTAAAACCAAAACCAAAGTAATTGCTTTGGCCAATCAAAAAGGACGGAGACAATCCAGTAAACCAATCAAAACTCGAAGTAATTACACGTATCCGACACAAAGCGCGGGAAAATGTGCACGCGCGAGCCACGATTGGTTTTGGTTTCACTTCTGATTGGCTGAAAAAATGGCGCGAGAACTTTGAACCAATCACTGAGTGAAGTAATGCAAAACCAAAGCAATTCGCTAATTATTTTCAACACTCAATTGAAAACCGCTCTAAAGGCAGCGAAATGGGCCTCAAAGTAATTAAATTAATTAATTTGAAATAACATAGAATGGAGATAAAAGGAGACATTTCTATTTGGAGTACTTACTGCTCCTTTTCAAGTCAACCTTCATCAGCCTAAGTCTTCCCTCATTATTCCAATATCTATTTTTACCAAAGCGATCGGCCTCAACTGATGACTGATGGACGTTTGACTTGGAAATGAGGGTGAATCATTTATATTGTTTGGGTTGGTCTTTTTTTTTTGTATTTTTGTTTAAATCATCTTGCCCACTCACTAGAGGTTTTTACTAACATTGCTAGTACCCTATTCAAGTCCGCTGTTTCTTTCTTTTTTTTTTTTTTTTTTGAAAATTGTGATGTTTGTTTTGTTGAGGTTTTGATTTAATATGGAAGCGTGTTGATCGGAGATAAGACACAATTGCAGTTCCTGTCAAAACTAGACAAAGGTTCATGTTACATTTCTTTTCGGGACTGTGATTGTTCTCGTTTTTGGAAGGTTGTGTAAGAGATTTGATTGAGAGAATTTACGGGAGTCAACGCACAATAAAAAGGGAGAAATTACAAGCGGGAGTGCTGTGAGAGATCTATTCCCGACATTTTTTATTTGTTTTTTTGTGTTTGCCCAAGTTCTTTGATAATCCGCGCGTGTCTGTCGTGTTGTCTCGTGAGAATACAAAAAAGGAACTTTTTTAAAATCTAATGATATAGTGAAAGAGTTAAGATACGGCGAATTTCATTTGAGTGCCGTAAAACCAAAACCAAAGGAAATTACTGTGACCAATCACAACAGACGCAAACAGCCCAATGAGCCAATCAGAATTCGAAGCAATTACGTGTAGCTGGCGACAAGCGCGGGAAAATGGGCTCGTGCAAGTCGCGACTGCTTTTGGTTTTTCGTCTCACTCGTTGAGAAACTGGCGAGAGTTTTGCTGGCCAATCACAGAACGAATTAATTCAAAACCGAAGCAAACGCAAGTTATTTTCACACTCATTGAAAACCGCTGTATTGACCAATTTGCGTTCCAGACACATCAAGCTACTTGCGATTTCATTGGAGTCCAGTGTACCAATAAGGACTGCAAAGTGGCTCCACTGAAAAAGGATTTACTTAAGCACGTGACCAGTGAATGTCCAATGAGGAAAGTCAAATGCCAACACTGTAAAACATCGATTGTCTGGCGACTGAAACAGGTAAATATATGTATAATACAGTTATACCAGGATTCATTTTGAAGTAAGATAAACGTTTGATTTGTTGAGAAGCGTGTGTTTTATCTTTAAGGATCACTTTGACTCGTGCAAGAAATATCCGATGACTTGTCTTCAGAAGTGTGGTGAACACAAAATCTCACGGGACGAGGTAAATCACACTCCGGCATTTTCAAGTTCAATTACCGTATGTGTCTTTGGTCTGTTTCATTTAGGAGATTAACAGGGCCAGACATTAGAAGGATTGCTTCTCCAATAATTGGGACCACCTTGTCCATAGCAAGTTTACCTTTTTAGCTTTTTTACAGTTTGGCTGGTTTCTTCCTAAACCTGTTGGTGTCTAGTAATACTAAGGGCGCGTTCGATAGACCTATTCCGGAATAGGAATACATGGAATAGAAGTTAAAAATCCTTGTTTTATACGGAGATTCATGTCAAACACCAGCTAAAGGGCTATTTTAAACGTATCTTTATTATCCTTATTGCTTCAAAACGCCAGACATACCGTTTTAAATCATAACTCCACGTATTCTTATTCCGGAATAGGGTCAATCGAACGCACCCTAAGTCTTCTACGTTATATAAACCTAATACAGTGCTAAAAAGGAAACTCAATATTCAATTTGTCCGAGTTGCCAAAACATTAATAGACTCAGTTCCTGGGAAAGTTTCTTTGGTCGAAGAAACACGAAAACCTAAACCAAGTAGTGTAAGAACAAATACGCCATTTCCGAGTTCATGCCAGCCTCCTCTTCAAAGCGAGTCTAAGTGCGAAGTTTTCGTTGTGAAAATTACTTTTCATTCATATGTAAAGTAGATCCAATTACCATCACAAAAACTTCGCACTTAGACTCGCTTTGAAGAGGAGGCTGACATGAACGCGGAGTTGGCCCATTGTGGTAACAACAACAGCAACAGCTTTATTTGTACTCAACAATTACAAGAAGTGATGAGATCATGTAGACAAAGAAATGTCCTATTCAGTCAACGCTGTTACCTTAATTAAGGTTTTGAAATTTGTTCATGCCTGTTAAACGTCAAGTTGCTCACATCAGTTCTTTGAAATTTTGGACAGGCTGCGTCGTTATTAGGAAAAATGGTTGAATAGACCTTATTGGAGTTGAGCCTGCAGGCACATTTTCTTTTGTTTAAAACTACATGCAAAAGAGGCTTAAGGGTCAATTCGATACAAAATGACCCCTTAGCCTCGTTTATGCGGTAAAACCGCTGATAAATCCGATAAGGGCTACTGGGAGGCGGTGTGGTCGAGTGGTTAGGGCGTTGGGTTTGCACGCGGCTGCTCCGGGTTCAAATCCCGTTCTAAGCTCTGGTTAGGATTTGTTTCCGGTTGTCCCGGATTCAACTCTACCACGCTTTGTAAATAGCCAACTGGTTGCCTCCTGCCAGTTGGGGTTCTTAATCGTGTTTCTGTTAAGTTTGAATTGTTTCTTTCAGATTATTAAAACTGGGGAGCCTGTGAACTAGCTTGATAGCTAACTAAAGTGCATTTCCACTATAGTTATAAACAAATCATTTACATTTTTTTACATTTAAGTACTTAGTATAGAATAAAGCCTTTTACAAGCCACTTTTTATCATTTTTGTTCAGATGAATGATCACATTGAGAAGAGTTGCCCTAACACCAAGGTTGATTGCACATTTGCTCATATTGGTTGTAAAGTTAAGGTGAGCAATTTAAGGGGGTTATAATCACAATACACGTCGATAACATGTGGTGATTTCGCTCAATTATTTCTATTGGGTACGTTTGTGACATACGTGTGCGACCCTATTCTCAACTAGCCTCTGAATAGGCTGCTAAGTTAGCGAGCGGCAAGGTGTGAAACACCGGCGAGCCGAGCGAGTCCTGGAGAGAGAGGGAGCGTTCGTCTCACCCGACTTTTTGTCCGCGCGCGCTTGTTGCGCTTAACATCACTACCGTTAGACGAGCGTTTGTCGCTACTAACACTGATGAAGTGCGTTTATTAAACACAGTTTCTCAGCACTCCGAGAACAACAAAACTTTCATTTAACCCCAATAACGAGCTTGTTGCCACGCTACTTTGCAACTGCCAGGGGCCGGCTAAGTGTTTTGCCCAGAATAAGTAGCCAAATTACATCTGTGCATATGACTCTTATCCCCAAAAATACATGTACACAGGGGTAACTAAGTGAATTTGACAACATCTCGCCTTCAAATATAAGAAAAGCAATACTGAGGGAGTAGTTAGTCAATATAACACGAAGTATAAGGAGTGAGGATTGCGCAAAGTAAGAATTGCCGATTTTGCTCATAAAAATATTTAAATCATTTGCTCGAGATACCGTACTGTAGAAGAGCGAATCGATGAAAATGAGATAATTCTTTTATTCTGTCACAAGGATATTGGAGAACTTGAAGATCTTTTTCGCAGCATATACAGTAACACTATAGAAAACGTTACATCTTCCAAAAGAACTCAATTTCAAAACTTTTCTACAAAATCACTGATATTTTTTCCTGTTTACCTTCTTGGATAAGGTTCAACGGAGAGCGATTGCCGACCACGCAAAAACAAGCACAGAATCACATCTAAAATTGGCGTGTGAAAAACTTGCAGAGTTTCAGGCCTTATCAACTGTCAACAGAGGTACCGTTAAAGAACTAGAAGCCCAAATGGTCATCTCTAATAAGAAGATTACAAAATTGTCGCAAGTTGTTGTGGAGCTACGAGATAAAATTTCTTTGGCAGATGAGAAATTGACTGAATTACAAACGCAGGATGAAGCCCAAGAATCTCCACATCATGAATTCTCAGATGAAAAGTTATTGGAACTTCATGATGCAGTGAATGAGTTGCAAAAATTAGTTCCAAAATACAAAAGGTTGCAGAATCTACCGGCGGAGTTTACGGGGATCAAAAATAAACTGCAAAATCTTGAGGCAGCAGTTTCCAAACTTCGTCAAGGAAAGTGCGATTCTCATGAAGCCAGTGCTCTGTGGAATGAAGTCACCCTGATAACAATTGAATTAGGAAAACTCCAGGATGAGACTCACAGAGACAGGAGCTTATTGGAGGACGTTCGTGGGCAGTTTTCTGCTCTCCGTGAAAATTCACGTAAATATGGTTTAATTGACATCATTATAATGGTGTTTTTTGTTTGGGGGCTCCTAACGGGAATACCAAACAAAGAGCCGAAAGATTTGGCCTCAAACACCACACAGCCCGCTTATTTGACCGAAATGAATGGATCGGTACACTTCCTCCATGACGAAAACAAGTGCAAGACTACCAAGTTCGTGTGGTCCATATCACAGTTTGATTTACGTTTCCGGAAAGCCAGGGCAGGCTCATCTAAACCCTGTTTTTCCAGTGAAACCTTCTTTTCAGAACCATATGGCTATAGAATGGCCATAACGATGTGCCCCAATGGATTTGATGCATCACAGAACTATTACTTATCCTTGTTTGCTCACATTGTCAGAAGTAACAACGACGACATCTTGCCATGGCCTTTTCAACAGACGGTGGTATTCACCCTGATCGACCAACAGGAAGAATCATCTCAGATGAAAAATGTTGAAATGCAAATGTCACCCAAGGAAATGCGACATTTGTTCCGGTCAATTCAAAAGGTAAAACAGTCACGCTATAGAAATGAAGGATTTGGTTTTGCCTATTTCGTATCACACAGCAAACTGAGATCAAGGAAATACATACGACATGACACAGTTTTGGTCCAGTTCGAAGTATATCCCTTGGATTGTCCATAGTCCATCAATCTGTATTTGCGGTTACATGAAAAAAAATGCATGAGATACGTTCCTCCGCTAATATTGACTATCCGCGACTAGTAGAATGTTTGCACACTGTCAAGCTACTTCCTTCTTAGGAATGGCACAAGGTATCTATCGCAAATTTCTTCGTGTGTGTGTGCGTTTTACAGCTATACTTCACCACATTCTCAAGATGGATAATGAGCAATTTTTTCAATCAGTTACGATGATCATGACGGTCACGAAAGTTCAGACAGTACAGAAAATTCATTCAGTAAATCGATGTGCAAAGATAAAAATTCGATTGTAATGGCAAACGATGCTGTGGGTCGTTTGCGTTTATTTGTTAGTTAGGGTAATGCATCATTTGGATAAAATACGGAAGACTCGAAATTCAGTTGTATGCTCACTGACCAAGCATCCGAGAGAAAGCGACGCTGGAGTGACCTCTGTTTTGATACAAACCTCGCTACTTTTGGATCAATATAGTGTCCTGGGTAACCGAGCACGACTTCAGGAATACGACCTGGCATTGCTATCCGTACTCGTGTACGGATCATTATTCGGTATTCTTGTACAGATAGCAGTGTGAGGTCGTATTACTGAAGTCGTGCTCGGTTGCTCAAGACACTATTGTTCCCAATTTTTTTCCTGTCTTCTTTGATAATAACACACTGTTTTATCCCGAGAAAACAGCTAAAACATCGTGACAAAGCTGTCCAAAAGAAAAAATGGCGACTTCTGTTCAAGTTTAGAGTCCTGGGAATTTTACTGTTTAAGACTGAACTTAAATAAAACTTTTTTAAAAAAAAATTCTCAACTAAACAAAACGAAAGGTCAATTTAAACATGCTCTATTGGTTGTCCTCATCTGCAAATGTCAGCACAGTCTCCGAACTAGGTGTAAGCTGAGAGGCGTCGATCACGTGATCATTCTGTAGCGAGCCGTAGTTCTTCCGCCTGGTCAGCTGGGGTGGAGAAACCTCATCGGGACTTCCGGTTCCTGTCATGTTTCGCGTCGTTTGGAGCACTGGCGGGAGGTAAGCCTCCTGCAACGTACCAACAGTGAAAAAGTCACGCAATTAAAAAACAATTTCCCCATGATCGGGTTGCCTACATGCACACAATCAGTTGCCGTCAATTCGAAAGTGAAAGAATTTTGCATGTTTTAAGCTCATTCTTTGGGGACACCCTGATTTCAAAATAAGGTTTTACAAAAGATCGAGAATAGATGATTTGCAACCAATCTCTTGCGACACAGATAACAATGATGTAATGTATAATTTCTGGTGAACGAACAAAAGGAGCTAATGAGAGATCTTTTGTTTTCGTCCACCAAAAAAGCCGGCGATGACGGAACGTGAAAACCACCAAGACCTATTCCCAAAATGGAGTGGTTCTACCGGTGGTGATCTGAGAACTATAACTCTTGACAGAGTCTGGAAACGACTTTGAAGTCAATCGTTGGCCCGAGGAAGATTTTTGTGCCAAAAAATCCGAAAAGCTCACAAATATTTCTTAGGGTGGGCGTTAATTTACCATCATCACTACGTTTGATAAATCCACATTTTCGAGTTGCACTCCACACTGACGTAGCACCACAGTTTCTTTAGAAACTCACACCCTTGGTGTTGTGGTCTGTTTTCCTTACACATAAATGAACGGGTTGGGTGGGTGGGTGGGTGAGTGAGATCAAATATGGACTGATAGCGGCTGCCAGAGGCGCCTTTACAAGCTAATTTGGTGATTCCACGTCGTCGTTATGAAGAGGACCACTAGAATATGGGCTAAAACCCGTGCTGCACGTATAGCACGATTATATTAATTTTAACCAATGATATTTCACTGTTTTGTGGCGATGTCGTAGTCGTAGCAGTCGCCGTTTCTTAAACTCTTTAATGAGGATCTTCACGTCGCCAGTCTAATAGAACGTTATGTATTTGTCATAAAGTGTCCCACCTAACTGTGCCGGATTCATTTTCGTCACAACCGTATCAGGTATGCTTCTCCGAGCTCAGCACTTGCTGCACGTACATGTTTTGCTTTGTGTCATGATTGGCGCGTCTGTTAAGACTAGGGAGCTTTGGCACGCGACATTTTTGAGCCACGGACGCAAACTAGAAATAAACAATTCGCACGCCAGTACGAGCCGATTAACCGCTAATGCCAGATTTAAAAATAACTAAGGAGTTTATTTCTAAACTTTCAAATGTTGTTCAACGCTGATCTTTGGCAAAATTTCAAATTTCAAAAGTCAACCTTGAAAAACAAAAATTAAAAAAAAAACTTTCACCAAAAAGTTGAAAACATGAAACCAAATTTTACTATAATCCTGTTTGTTCAACAGCATTCGAACAACCGGGCTTTTTAAAATAATCGCCTCTAATAGAGAAAATACACTTAACAATAAAAACGTGGTGCTGACAAGAGAAGTTAATGAAAGGGAAAACAGCTAATCTCGAGAGTGAAAAGATGATTTACCTTGTGCGGTCCAAATCTCTTGAACAGTCCAAAACAGACTCGTAGAACAAGAAGAATGACTGTAATTGTTACAATTACAGTTTTGCAAATTTATCTCGCAAGAACGTTTGAAAACTAAACGCTATCTTGTCAACGACACGATTTTTGTGGGCGTGGAAATTGATCCTCTTTAATTCGGCTCAGTATTTCATGTAAATGAGGTATTGTGTCAGAGATACTCGGTTAAAAACTTGGTAGTTTATACAACGCGGTGTAAGCCACGGAATTTGATTGGTCTAGAGGAGTTTCGATTAAAGTATAGGTGAACGAATGACGTCATGAGTCGAAGAGAGGAAAAAAAGACACTGTATTAAAAAGGATCAGAGGAGAAGTGTTCATTCTGGTCAACCTACAGATGATTGCACTCTTGCTTTGGTTTTGTTAAACTTAGCAAAGCTAGGGTTGCTTAGGATTAAGGTTAGGACACACTAGGCGATAAGTCGTTGCGACACGTCGCGGGGACAAGTCGCCGTAACAATTCGCCTCGTGTAACACGGTTAATTTTGTGATTGGTCTAGTGAAAAACCAGTTTGAATTTATGCCACTGATCGCAGCAATAAAATTAGCGAAAGCAGTGTTGCACCGTGTGTACACTTCCGGCAACAAGTCGCTGCGACAAATTACAAATGAACCAATGAGAGAGCGTCATGTTGTATTCGCTGGTCCTCCATATTGAATTAGAAAACTAGTTATTATTCCCCCTCATACACGATCACTACGTGTGCACCGAACAGGCGTCGTGTGCCAGCGACTTGTTTCGCAAGTAGCGCACACGGGGCAACTTGTCGCAGAGACCTGTCGCCTAGTGTGTCTCGGCTTTTAGCATTAGGTCCACGCTAATAATCAAAATTTCCTACAGAAGACAAACTTTGATTTCCTTGGACACTATATCTTTTCGACGTGTAATGAAATATTATTTTCTCATTGGATTCCAAGCAATAGCTGTTACCATACATGACTTACACTGAGAAAACAAAACATTCAAGCTAAAGAGGTCTATCACTATGAGGTCTTTTAATTTTGACTTAATAAAATTCGGTCGCACTGACGTGAGTGCAAAAGAATTTATTCAAGACTAATTCTTAGTTTACATTAAGATTGAGGTATGTAGGGGTCACTTTTACATGTGTAAAATGTAGAAATGACCTTTGTACATGCATATTAAACTGATTGTAGGTATCACGTCTTTTTTGTTGTGCATAGCTGACTCACTGACTGTAGTGTGACGTCACAATTCGAGTTCAAGTGTAAATGCCAGCTACAATCTTGGAGAAAATTGTTGAGAAAATTCTGGTTTTGGACTAACTGCAATCACAACTATGACAAACCAGCTCTCTTTTTTGTTCACAAATGCCCCCGCTCCCCGCTGATCAATGTTGCTAGGCAAAACAAAGCATGTGAAACCTGGGCTTATCAACATTGGTTGTAGTGGGGGAGGGGGTGGCTGTTAGAGTGCGAGATTGAGGGCTTAGTGCGTAAAGTAACCCCTGTTTTTAAATATTCTCAACACTTTTTGTCCAAGATTGTAGCTACACATTTAGGGAAGTGTCATGTCGTACAATCAAGGACTCACAAGATTGCAGACTGGTCCATTTTTAAGATAAGCGACCTATCTAACCCATCCCCCCCCCCCCCCCCAGCTTAACTTCCAGTAAAGAGGTAACCCACCCGAGTCAGGTTGCGTTCGAGTGTATGTCATTCTAGTGACTTGTGGTGGCGGAAAAATAAGTGAACCTTGAAAGTAATTATTCTCTATTTTCGAACTCCCCAAAATACACTTTGTTTGCCCCCCAAATTTTGTTGTTTTCAAATGCTCTTGGGAATATGCAGTGTCCCCAAGAGCATTTGAAAACAATAGTTTATGCAAAATTTGGGGGGCAAACAAAGTGTATTATGGGG